>NC_057805.1:265573278-265609356 GCF_018294505.1 Triticum aestivum | reverse complement strand
GTGCGTGTGTGTGTGTGTGTGTCTGTGTGTTTGTGTGTGTGTGTGTGTGTTCTGTCCTCTACAGCATTCACTTATAGCTATGTCTTCAAATTTGCTATTTCCTGAACTAAGTGAATGTGATCGGACCCTAATCCTTTCTATGTTTATCCCTCAAATTCTCTCTTTCTCTTCATATGCATTATGTTGACACGTGTCAAATATCTTCACTGTGTTCTTGTCAGCTGAAGATAGAGAGACACTCAATTAAAACTGTTTTTAATGCTCTTATCTCTTTTGCCTAAATACCGGAGAAGCCGGAAAGACCACCTGACAAACCAGGCACGCGTGGGATCGTGGCTCAACCCTCGATAAGTTGCATGCTTGCCACGTGTCCACCAGATGTGAACCGCCAGGGGTACCTGCATAATTGCACTGCACCGCCCCTTCTCCTTATAAATACTTCACCCCCACGCGGTCATTATCTCTTCTCATGCCTCACCATCTCGCTCAAACCCTAGTGCCACCGCTAGCCTCAGTCGACGCCGTGGACAAAGCGCTTCGCTGCCGCAACCTCTCCAACACCGTCTTCATGCCGGCCGCGGACATCGTCTTCTCCGCTGCCGCCGTAGGTGTCTTCCGCCGCCAAGTTAGGGCGCGGGAGATTGGACTGCTCCTCCTTCCGCCTCGTCTAGCAGTTCGTCATGCGGTAAATAAAACTCGCTTTTTACCGCCTATTTGATCTGTTTAATCTGTCCACATCTTCCAAAAGTGGTTTATACACTTCCAAATATATATCCTCTGTTTTTGCATCTCATAACTTGCAAGTATGTTCACTTATGCATCACAACTAGTTAGAATCCTCACTTGTACCTATTCGTGGATTAGTACAAATCTGGAACCAACTCACATCGATAAGTGAATGTCTTCGCACTATGAGGTAAATGTCCTCAAACTGATTTATCTTCAAAATCTTCTGAGAATGCATATGACCTCTTCCCCTTCCCTCGCATCTCTAATGCTGTCACAGGTACATGTCCGTGGGAGAATCCCTTGGTTCTCATAGTCTGCATTCGTTTGCAGAATTCTTACAGCATCACATTGAATAACTTGAAGCCAGCTCTTGTCTGACAAGCAGATATTCTCAACAATTTCATTGATGAATGGTTTGAGGGTCCTACTCTCACCATTGACGATCTGCAGCTGCCCATTGACATCAGTGTCACATTTCAAGGCAGTATCGCCAATGAGCTTGCTATAGCTCAGAAAATTGTTGAGCTGAAGAACAAGATCGACTATGAGAAGGCCCAGTTCAAGAAGCATATGGCAAAGCTCAGTGTCGTTGATGTTCAAAACTTCAAGCAGATGATGATTGACCTCAAGGCCTAGTTTAAGAAGAAACGTGAGGAAGCCAAAGGCTCTCGTGAGTGCATGAAGTACTACGCTGAGAAATGCGTCCAGGCTCACAATGAGGCTATGAAGAGAAAGGCACTTGGGCGTCCAGGCATCGACCCCAAGCTAGCGGCCAAGAAGAAGAAGCCTGCTGAAGCTGAACCCGAAGCCCCAAGGCAGGAAAGACCAAGCATTATCTTCCCTGCCAGTATGACTGGCTCGAAGCCAAAGGTCCCTTCAGCAGCTTTAGAGTAGAAAAAGACTAGGTTGGCTGAGGCTGAAGCCAGGAAGAGGAAGCACCATGATACCTCTTATGCTGCTCCCTCTCGGAAGAAGATGAAGAAAAAGTCCTCAAAGTCCTGACGAAAAGATCATGCTGTTCCCCAAGAACCACTCCTCGTTGATCCCATCTCTGTTGCACTACCTGCTTCCACCATCGCGAGCGTCGTCTCGTTGTGCATGAGCCTGCTTCCACAGAGGCTCATCAGTCTAAACACATTCCAGCTGTTGACACCACCTCAGCTGAAGACATTGGTCATGATGACAATGTTGAAGATGATGAAGTCCTTCCTCAGATCCAGTCCAACCCGGCATCATCACCTACTCCGTCGAGCAGTGAATTGATAAGAATTGGTGGTCCCACGACGCCAATTTCTCATGATGAATTCTGGGAACAGCAACACCCCAACTCCCCACTGCATGAAGTGATTCCTCGCACACCACCTGCTCATGTCACCACTCCGGTGCTTGAGACCCCGCAAGCTACACCAGAAGACATGGAGAAGACCACACCTTCACCAAAGGCGTCGCCCTCTTTCCAAATTCTTCGCAGAGGCCCTAGGCCCCAGGTCTCCACGTCAAGCATTCCTGAAGAGGATGTTCAAAACTCAAACTCAGTAGCACGTCAAGTGTTTTCTGAAGCCATCTCTTCAGTATCTGCTCAAGAATCTGAAGCCAAAGCGGCTAAAGACATTCTGGCTGGATCAGCCGATGAAGAAAAAGGATAAGACCATGAAATTGTTCCCCCTACTATTGATCTAGTTGTCCAAGAAGAAGAAGTGATCGTGCCCGACCCCCCAGTTCATGAAGTCACTGAAGTTGAGGCCAATGCGGCTGCCACCACCACCACTACTGAAGCCAATGACGTTGTCATGGCTGAAGATAATGTGCATCCTGAAGTCATTGCTGCCACGGAAGACAATGCGCGGCCATCCACTTTGGATGTGGCCATTCCTCCCCCTGTACCTCACACACTAGAGCGTGCATACAACCATGGTGAGCTCGTTATTGTACGGTGGCCCATCTTGATACCACCCACTGCTCCTGGTCCTCAATACGACTATCACGTGGAACAAAGGCCTCAAATGCAGAAGCCAAAGCCTAGGCTACCAAGGCTTCCAAGTGTTGTCACTACTCAAGGCTCCTTCAGTGTGCTAAGCTTCAGAGAGCACAACACCTTCTTCGACTCTGCCAAGAACCCATACAAGAAGCCAAAGATCTCCTCGGATAGGTTCTGGAGCCATCAGCAATGCAACTACTACTCATGCATTCTATACAATCAAGACAGGATTTTTCCTCACAAGCGTCTTGACTGTGATGCCATTGCTAGGCTGCCATGCCTTGAAGAGGCTCTTGATTGCTTCCGTGAAGTTGGGCTTCTCCCATTTATCACTGACAAGGAGCATTGGAATGAAGAGCTTCTTCTGCAGTTCTATGCTACTCTACACATAAGAGGCTAGAAGAGGGATTCGAACACATGGGTCCTGGAGTGGATGACAAGAGATGTCCATCATGAAGCCAAAGCTCAGAATATCATTGAGCTAACTTCCCTGCCCACTCCTGGTGATATGTATGGGCCAGGTTGTCAGCTATACGAACGAGAGCTGCAGAGCATTTTCCAGAAGCTTGAGCCAAACATGATTCAAAGGCTCAGCATGATGAAACCATTGCCCATTGATGCTGAATATCCCAAGGAATTCTACGACAAGGACCTCGAGTACCTACCCCACACCATTTATCATATTCTGAGGCATACACTACGGCCTATCAAGGGACATTCTCCTGATGCCAGGCTTGAAGGCGCCATGAAGACATTGGTCTTCTACATCATCACTGGAATTAGGTTCAACACACAAGATTTCTTCATTAGACAGTTGGCCGCTTCAGGAATTGATCTGTTTGGCCTCAAGTTTTATATTCCATGGGTCATGCAGCTGATAAAGCTTCACTCTACCATCAACTATCAAGCTTCAGCTTGCAGCCATGTTGTATTCTTGCCTAAAGTGGACATGTCTCATGAAGCCATCTATCTTGTGCCTACCAAGGAGCCAATACGTGAAGACAATGCTGCATTTCAAAGCTTCACTCAGCCCATTGAAGGAGTTCATGTGCCTAATCCTCCTGCTCCTGCTGGTCCTCTTGCTGGTCAACTACATCTGTTGGATCGTGCAAACACTGATGCAACAACTAGCACTATTGCTCAAAGGCCTCAAAAGCGTGCTCGTGTCCTAAATGACAGAGAGTGTCTTGTGTCACTTCATCAGAAGCAGGAAAGGCATCATGACTGGCTAAAGCGTCAGATGCGTAGTATGCTCATTGACGTCAATCGTATTCGCAACCTGGCTACCAAGAATTCCTTTGTTGCCCATGAAGCCTGTCAGCGGTCCTGGAAGAGCCTCACAATGCTCTGTTCTGAAGACGATCTTCGCGAAGACGGCTTCACTGAACATTTCAAGTTTGACTCTAGGCCTCCACAATCTGCAAGTTGGCGTCCAACTCCTTCCCTTGAAGATTCAGACTTTTCATCTTCGTCTCCCACTATGGTTGCTCGAGTCATAGATGAAGAGGACGACGCCACTTCACCAGCGATGGCTTCACTACATCACGATTCTGCGTCAGGCCATTCTGCACCGCCCAACTCCAACGTCGAACCTGCGGCTCCAACATCTTCACCGCCTGGGAACGACTAGATACTCTATGTCTTCAAAACTTTTTGGTCCTCACTGACAAAAGGGCGAGTAGCATATGAGTTGATAGTCTTGAAGCGGGTCCATATGGGTCGGGTGCTTATTTTTCCTAAGTTCTACAACTCTCGTTCTTTAAACCATTTGGCTTTTGAGTTGTAACACTTAAACTTGATGGTCGTCTGCTACTTTTGCAGCTACCTTATGATGCGATGATAAATTCCACATGAAGTCATTCTGCAGTCGCCCATTTCTCATTGTGCATGTCATTATCTTCATTATTCTTATGTATGCATGATGAATTGTCTTCATGTGTTGAAGAGGATCACCACAAAGCAAAACCTGCCATGTGCATTTGCATTCAAAAGCAAATCATTTATATGCACATCTTCAGGGGAGCCTTTTTCAACCTATGAAGACAATGCCCATTGATACGTCTTTGTCGTATCTATAATTTTTGATTGTTTCATGCCAATATTATACAACTTTCACATGTTTTTGGCACCTTTTTATATGATTTATTGGACTAACTTATTGATCCAGTGCCCAGTGCCAGGTCTTGTTTTTTGCATGTTTTTTGTATCACAGAATATCCATATCAAACGAAGTCCAAACACGATAAATTTTTTACGGAGAATTATTTTGGAGTATATGTGATTTTTGAGAGTTGGAATCACCGCAAACGGAGGCCCACACAACCCACAAGACACCAGGGCGCGCCAGAGGCCCCTGGCGCATGGTGGTGGGTTGTGCCCTCCTCGAACGTCGGTTGGAGCTCTACTTCGGGTCCAAGCAAACTTATATCCGGAAAAAAATCGTGTTAAAATCTCAGCGCAATCGGAGATAAAGATCTCCGGGAATATAAGAAATGGTTTTCGGCCAGATCTAGGGAACGCGAAACAGAAGAGAACAGAGAGGGAGATCCAATCTCGGAGGAGCTTCCGCCCCTCCGCCGCCATGGATACCAAGGACCAGAGGGGTAACTCTCCTCCCATCTAGGGGGGAGGCCAAGGAAGAAGAAGAAGGAGGGGGCCTCTCTCCCCCTCGCTTCGGGTGGCGCCGGAGTGCCGCCGGGGAAACGATTGGGACGATGATCTACATCAACGATCTTGCTACCGTCAACACCAACTCTCTCCCCGTCTATGCAGTGGTGTAACACCCCTTCTCCCCACTGTAATCTCTACTTAAACATGGTGCTCAACTCCATATATTATTTCCCAATGATCTATTGTTATCCTATGATGTTTGAGTAGATCTGTTTTGTCCTATGGGTTAATCGTGATCTTGGTTGGTATGATTGTATATTTTATTTATGGTGCTGTCCTATGGTGCCCTTCATCTCGCGCAAACGTGAGGGCCCCCCGTTGTAGGGTGTTGTAATATGTTCATGATTTACTTATGGTGGGTTGCGAGAGTGACAGAAGCTTAAACCCGAGTAAGTGGGGTATGACGTATGGGAGTAAAGAGGACTTGATACTTAATGCTATGGTTGGGTTTCACGACCTTAATGATCTTTAGTAGTTGCGGATGCTTGCTAGGGGTCCAATCATAAGTGCATATGATCCAAGTAGAGAAAGTATGTTAGCTCATGCCTCTCCCTCATATAAAATTACAAGAATGATTACCGGTACTTGTTATCGATTGCCCAGGGACAAATAACTTTCTTGTTGACACAAACCCTTTTTCTAAACACCTAACTTTTATTATCTTGCAAAGTACTTCTAGTTTTTTTCTTGCAAAGTAGTTCTAGCATCACACCTACAAAATAGTTTCATACTTGTTTTCTGTAAAGAAAATGTCGAATGTGCGTAGAGTTGTATCGGTGGTCGATAGAACTTGAGGGAATATTTGTTCTGCCTTTAGCTCCTCGTTGGGTTCAACACTCTTATTTATCGAAGAAGGCTACAAACGATCCCCTATACTTGTGGGTTATCAAGACCTCTTTCTGGCGCCGTTGCCGGGGAGCAATAGTGTGGGGTGAATATTCTCATGCGTTCTTGTTTGCTTTATCACTAAGTAGTATGTATTTTCTGTTCTAAGTTGTTCTATATCTTTAGTTATGGACATGGAACACAAAACACCAAAAAAATTGGTTGTACTTGCCACTCATGGAGATGGGGAACCTCCTAAAACCCTCGATGCTCATTATGTGAAAAATATAATGCACTACTTTGATAATCCTGAGAAAACCCCATTCAACATGATAATGGGAGTAAGATTGGATCAACGTGAATACTTTAGGGATTATCGGTTGACACAAAAAGGGAAACTTTTATGGGATCAAATTCATATGTTGCATTGGTATGCTCGGGATTTATGCTTGAGATATGATTATACTTGTTTCTCTAGGATGAACGCTCCACATCTCCCCTTTTCATGCAAATTTAATGATAATGAAACCTTGGCTTCTTATGCTAATGGTATATATGATAACTATGATGTGGAAGAATAGAAGAATTTGTTGCTTTTAAGGGTGCTTATGAAATTGAATCTTTGTTTGAAAATTTTGAAGATTTTGATGATTCAGTTTATAGACCTGAAAATTTTGCTATCCTTAAATATTGCTATGATAATTATAAATTCAATTCTGATATTGATGCATTTGAGAAGTCTCCGTTGTCCAAGAAGAGACTAATATTTTGCAGGAAACTATGGAAGAAGAAATTGATGAAACTGTGAGCTCATTGCATGAAAAAGATGAGGAGGAGAGCGAAGAACAAAAGGAGGAAGAGCGGATTGATCACCTGTGCCCACCTTCTAATGAGAATAACTCTTCAACTCATACATTGTTCAATTTCTCTTCATTCTTACCGAAGGATGAATGCTATGATAATTGCTATGGTCCCGTTGATTCGTTTGAAATATCCCTTTTTGATGAACTTGATGCTTGCTATGCTTGTGGCCAAGATGCCAGTTTGAATTATGCTTATGGAGATGAACTTGCTATAGTTCCTTATATTAATAATGACATTGTTGCTATTGCACCCACACATGATAGTCCTATTATCTTTTTGAATTCTCCAAACTACATTATATTGGAGAAGTTTGCACTTATTAAGGATTACATGGATGGGTTGCATTCTACCACTACACATGATAATTCTGATGAGTATAATATGCATGTGCTTGCTGCTCCTACTTGCAATTATTATGATAGAGGAACTACATCTCCGCATCTTTATGTTTTCAACATGATAGAATTGCAAAAAACTGCTTATGCTATGTATTGGCCTTTACTTGATGTGCATGAATTGTTCTTGTATGACATGCGGATGCAATGAAGAGAGTTAGACTTCATCATTGCTTGATATATGTTGCTTTGTGCTCACTACTAAATGCCAAATCATTGCTAATTAAAATTGGCTTTGATATACCTTGGGATCCGGGTGGATCCATTACTTGAGCACTTTATGCCTAGCTTGATGGCTTTAAAGAAAGCGCAGCGGGGAGACAACCCGGAAGTTTTAGAGAGTCATTTATTTCTGTTGAGTGCTTTTATATAGTTTAAAAACAAAAAAATATAGAGGGGAACTTAAAACTTCACATAGGGAAAAGTGGAAGTGAGAGGGACGCGCATTGTGAAAATGGGAGCTAGCCTTGAACTTTGTTCATGCCCATGGAAACTTTGTGAATCTTAATTACAGAAACTTTTCAACAAAAATAATTATCCCCTTGTACAATTCCATTGTATTGTAAAAATAATGTGCCAAGATTTGCCTTTAGGATGAGTAGATTGCTTGTTGGTATGTGTGGTGCAAAAACAGAAACTTTGGCTGTAGCGCGTGATTTTACATTTTTTACTGGAATGTCAAAAGTTTTTGAAACTTTTTGCACAGTATTTCTATACAATTTTTTTATTTCTTAATAATTTCTTCAAAGTTTTTGGAGTACCAGAAGTATGGTGAATGTTCAGATTACTACAGACTGTCCTGTTTAAGACAGATTCTGTTTTTGATGCATTGTTTTGCTTGTTTTGATGAAACTATCGATTCTATCAGTGGATTAAGCCATGAAAAAGTTATATTACAGTATATACAATGCAAAAACAAAATATTAATTGGTTTGCAACAGTAATTAGAGTAGCGATTTGCTTTATTATACTAACGGATCTTACAGAGCTTTCTGTTGAGTTTTGTGTGGATGAAGTGATCAAAGATCGAGGAGGTCTCGATATGAGGAGAAGGAGGAGAGGCAAGAGCTCAAGCTTGGGGATTCCCAAGGCACCCCAAGAAAATATTCAAGGAGACTCAAGCGTCTAAGCTTGGGGATGCCCCGGAAGGCATCCCATCTTTCTTCAACAAGTATATGTACGTTTTCGGTTTCGTTTCGTTCATGTGATATGTGCAAATCTTGGAGCGTCTTTTGCATTTAGTTTTTACTTTTCTTTTATGCACCATGATGGTATGAGATAGTCCATGGTTGATTTATAGAATTCTCATTGCATTTCACTTATATCTTTTGAGTATGGCTTTATAGAATGCTTCATGTGCTTCACTTATATCTTTTGAAGTTTGGATTGTCTGTTTCTCTTCACATAGAAAACCGTTATTTGTAGAATGCTCTTTTGCTGCACTTATATTTATTAGAGCGTGATCTTTTGTAGAAAGAATTAAACTCTCATGCTTCACCTATATCTATTTAGAGAGTCAACAAGAATTGGTCATTTGCATGGTTAGTTATGAAATCCTACATAAAACTTATGGATCACTGAATATGATATGTTTGATTCCTTGCAATAGTTTTGCGATATAGAGATGATAATATGTGGGAGGTACTAGTAAACGATTATGGTTAGTAAGAATATTGGTGTTAAGGTTTGTGATTCCCGAAGCATGCACGTATAGTCTCTTGTTATGCTATGAAGTTGCAGCATGGTTTATTATTGATTGTCCTCCTTATGAGTGGTGGTCGGGGACGAGTGATGGTCTTTTCCTACCAATCTATCCCCCTAGGGGCATGCGTAGTAGTACATTGCTTCGTGGGCTAATAAAGTTTTGCAATAATTATATGAGTTCTTTATGACTAATGTGAGTCCATGGATTATACGCACTCTTACCTTTCCTCAATTTGCTAGCCCCTACGGTACCGTGCATTGCCCTTTCTCACCTCGAGAGTCAGTGTCGGGTGGTAGGTGCGACATATGCCAACGGGTGGCTTATCATTGTGGGCGCCAGTAAGACATCGTCGATGCCTGGAAACGGGATAAGGTGAAGACATGCACGCCGGCGAACCTTACCCAGGTTCGGGGCTCTCCGTGGAGATAACACCCCTAGTCCTGCTCTGCGGGGTCTCCGCATGACCACTAGATCAACACAAGTGGCTACAAGTGGCTCCTTGAGCTGTTTGGCTAGAGGAAGAAGAAGGGCAAGGCTAGCTCTCCTCTTCTCTCTATGCGGTGTCTAAAACTCTAAGAGATCAACCCTTTGCATGGGTGCCCCGGGGGGTTTATATAGGCCTACCCCCCAGGGGTACAATGGTAATCTGGCTGGACGCGGCTCCTAGCCGTCAGTGTCTGTATTCGCCGGCTTCTCCGCCGGTCGCTGGGGCCCGCCGACTCGTGGGTCCCGCTGGCTGCCGGCCTCTTGGCCGACAGGCCGGCCCCACCGCCTGCGGGTCTTGCCGGCGGCTGGTTACTGTATCCTCGCCCCTGATGACGCGGGCTTTGCCGAGGTAAGCATGGCTACAGTGTCGCCGCCTGGTGGGCTCTCACTGTAGCCTTACCTCGTCTTGTCTCCTTAATGATGCACATACTTCGAGGGAGGGAGGTAGCCGGCTATTGGGAGCCGGCTACGCCCCAGGCCGACTGGGGGAGGCTTGGCCGCCTTCGAGCATCTCTCTGGCTGAAGCGGCCCGCCGCCCGCGGGCCGTACTAACAGCCTGTCGTGGGTGGCGTCATGGTCAACATGGCACCAGTGCCGCGCCGGACGGGGGATGGCCGACCCGTACGGCGCACTGTGGCCAGGCGTGCTCCGGGATTCGGGGGTGGCAGGCTGTACTGTAGCCACGCCCCGTCTCGTCACCGTTATGTGGGTGCAGCCCTTGAGGGTGCAATCCTGGCCGCTTGCCGGGAGCCGGTCTTCTTGTGGCCGGCTTCTGGGAGTCGGTCCTGTTGTGGCCGGCTTCTTGGAGTCGGTCCTCTCGTGGTCGGCTTCTTGGAGTCGGCCATCTTGTGGCTCTCTTCGGGAGGGTTTTTAGGGCCGGGCCGTCTTCCAGTAGTCGGTCCATGAGATAGCCGGCCAGGGGAAGGCGACCCTGTGCTTTGGGTGCTTGAAGGCTCGACCGGCCCGATAATTTTTTTAAGAGCCAGGGGGAGTTGGTTAGGCTACCCGTGGCCATTTACTCCGACAGTAGTACCCGAAGCTGGTTGGGCTTCGAGGCTGAAAGGAGGACGAGAAGCTCAATCAGCTTCCTATCTTGAAGGGCCAGCAGCTAGGAGCCGGCTTTGATCAGGTGCGCCATCTTGGTGAGGTTTTGAAGTCTGAAGGCGGGAGCCAGCTGGCGCGCACGCCAGGTTGCGGGCCGGCCGCTTGCCGCCCGCGCGCCACGTGGCACCCTCCGGCTAGAAGAGCCTGCCAGCCCACGCGCGTGATGGGACGCCGCCGCAGGCCGGGGCCCACCACTTCCACGCCTAGGCCTAGGTGTGGATCTTCTGTGGCCCAAAATGGGCCATTCGCCTTCCAACGGTAGTTTCCGCACGCCGTTAGGGCGCAATAATCACGTGGGGGAGTGGGCGCAGTTAATCCCACGTCCCCCCCATGCATTGCCTCCTCGGCTTTGCCGCACGAGGCTATAAATAAGGGGAGGAGGAGGGGTGGCAGACGTTCGCACGCTCACCCTCGCTCCGCCATCTTCTTCTTCTTCCTCTCCATCATCGTAGCCCCTCGCCACCGCGCCGTCCCTCCAGTCATCGCATTACCCCGCAGCTTCGCCGCCGCGGGGCCGTGCTTTCGCCGTCGTCGCGCCTTTCTCATCGGCTTCTTGCCCTCATGTTGCGCGGCGGAGACTGGGACGGCTCCAACATCCACGCGGACCACATCGACTTCCTCTGCAAGACGTGGCGGTTGCCCAGCAGGGACCATGTGCGGGTCCGTCTTGCACCAAAGAGGGAGATCTCGCCGTCGCCGGAGGAGGGCGAGCGGGTAATCTTCCGCTCGCACTGCCTGCGCGGCCTCGGCCTGCCTGCGAGCGGCTTCTTCCGTTCCTTCCTTGAATTCTTCCAGCTCCAGCCGCACCACCTTACTCCAAACATGGTGGTGTTGCTGTCTGCCTTCGTCACTTTGTGCGAGGGCTTCCTCGGCGTCCTTCCCACCCTCGAGCTCTGGGGGGAATTCTTCCAGTCCAAGCTCGGTACCGCCATCAGGGGCGTGCCGGCTCAGAGCGGCGCCTTCATCGCGGTGCGGAGGCCGGTAGCCGACAACCCTTTTCCTCCCATCACGCTGATCCAGTCGGTGAAGCTCTGGCAGAAATCCTACTTCTATGTGAAGAACGTCGCTCCGCAAGGCGACTTCGTCAACTTGCCAGCTTATGTAGCCGGCCCGCCGGCTGGGAGGCGGCCCCAGTGGTCCTATCGGGCCAGAACGATGTCGCCTTCTGGAACCGCCGCCGTCGCGCAACTCCGGGTAATGGTCCAGTCGGAGGGCCTAAACGGGCCCGACCTGTTGGCCGCCTTCATGGCGCGTCGGGTGCTCCCGCTCCAAGGCCACCCTCATATGATTTGTCAAATGAGCGGCCAACTCGATCTGAGTCGGATGTGTACCAAGGACATGCCTCATGCCGAGGTAGCTCTCATGGTGAACTACCTCGCGAACTGCGAGCTCATGACGAGTGGCAGTTCGGCAAGGAGCCGTACTCCCGTGCCAATCCCCCACCTATGGTAAGCTTTCTTTTTCTTCTCTTCATTACTTTCGTCACCAAGTTTCTCTTGGCCGACTCTGACCAGTCGGTTTGTCTTGACAGAGCCCCCTCCTTCGACCGGCGGCCGGGGCAACGGGGGTGGAGCGCCAATATCTTCCCGACCGGCCGACGCACGACTTGGATGACCCCGACTTGGGGGCGGCCGCTCTGGTCGACAACACCGTGGGGGGAGGCGGCGAGGCAGGCGGCTCCGGGCTTGGAGCCAGCTTCGACGACTGGCCGAATGATGACGAGGCAGAAGTCGTCCCGTGCCGCCAGCCGGCGTCCGATCATGGCGCGGGTTCATCTGTCGTGCTGGCTGTCTGAGGCGGCGCGCAGAAGCGTCGGGCCGCGCCGAGCCTATTCGGCAGCCAGCCGAAGAAGGACAAGAGCGCGGCGGCGGCGACCAAGCAGGACGAGGCAGCCGCGAAGGCTGCCCGCTTCCGCAAGGTGGTGAAGCAGCCACAAGTGGTTTCGGCATAAGTGTCAATTCTCTCACGTATTCCTTCTTCTTTTTTGTTGATATTCTTCTGAGTCCTTGTCTTAACTTAAAAAAACAGGGCTCTGCTTTCTCTTGAGCGAACCGCTGCTGCCTCCATGGTTGGAGCGGCGGGAGGATCTACAAGCGCCCGCCGCATGGACCCCCGTGCCGAGCTTCAAGCGGCGACGGAGCGGAATGCGCGGGAGGCGCGGGAGGAGCGGGAGGTGGAGGAGCTGAGGGCGGCCGCTGCCAAGGCGGCGCAGGAGACGGCAGAGGAGTCGGCGGAGGCACAAGCCGATGCGGCGGCCAAGACTCAGGCGGAGGCTGCAGCCGCAGAGAGGGCGGCGGAGGCCTTGCGTAACCGGCCTCCGCAGCTTGTCGTCCCCCTGCGCGCTGTGGCGCCCGAGATCCCGGAGCCCCCGCCGGAGGAAGCCGGTGGCGACCAGCTGGGGATGGAGAGAAGGAGGACGACGTCGTCGTCCGGGAGAGGGAGGCGGCACCGCCATCGCTGACTGGGGCGGACCAAGGCCGTCGGCCTAGCGCGCCGCCCGTGCAACCGGCTGGAGGCGAGCCGGCTGCGAGGGCAGACCTTGTGGTCTGGTCGCCATCGCGCTAGCGCGCAGGGAAGGCGACTTCGGCGCCAGACCCGCAGAAGGCCGCGGGCTCTAGCTCGTCGGCCCTGGATCTGGAGACGGCCAGCGCCAGCTCGGGGTGGATGCCGGGTGGCGGGACGGCCGTGCTGAACGTGGCAGCTCAAGAAGTCCGGAACCAGCTTCAATCCCAGGCCACCGTGCTGCAACAGTATACCCAAGAGTTCCTCGCGATGCGGACGGCCATTCGGGTGAGTCTTCCCGCTTTTTTGTTTCTTGTTCTTGATTTCTTCCGTGGGGGCACGTCAGCGCACCCACTGGGTGTAGTCCCCGAGTTTCGAGTCGGCTGCTGAGCAGGCGGCTTGGAACTTCTTAGTAGACTTCGATCGCTATCTTGTTCTTATTCGCTCCTCTGTCCTACTTGCAGGACTATCACAACCTCCACGCGGCTGCCTTCAACTCCCAGGCCCGGGAGCTGAACCAGAAGACCACTGATCTGACTGAGAGCCGGAGTAAGTGCTTCATCTTTTATCTCACGTGGGGGCACGTCAGCGCACCCACTGGATGTAGTCCCCGAGATTCGGGCCGACTGCTGAGCAGTCGGGCCGGATCTTTCCTGGCGACTTCTTTCTTATTGCTTTTTTCTTCTTTACCATATCTGCAGACGCCAATGCCGACCTGAGGGAGCAGTTGGGTGGGGCCCAGACCGCCCTTCGCGCCAAGGAAGCTGAGTACAACGCCTTGGCTCAGGAGCGTGACCGCTTGGTCAAGAAGCTGGCTGACCAAGAGGAGAGCCATAAGGCGGCCCTGAAGGCGGCGCAGGACAGCGAGGCCGGCCTCCAAGCCGAATACGAGACCGAAGCGGCGAGCTGGGCTGAGGCAAGGCAATCGCTGATCAACGGCTACGGCCAGATCGAAGATTTGGTTGACGGTAGGCCGCCTTCTTCTTCGTTCCTTTGCTTGCCGCCTGCCATTTGGTCCATTTTATGACTTTGTGTTTTTTCTCTTCCTTTCTTACTTGTGCAGAGTACTTCCCTGGTTACTCTGTTGCCGCCAGCCAAGTCATCGAGGCCCACCGCGAGGCGCAAAGGCAGGCTGGAGCTGAGATCGCACCGGATGCTCGCCGGTCGCTTGAGGAGGAGCTTCTGGCGATCCAAGCCTGCCTCCAGCCGGCTCACCGCATGCTCCGCTGTCTTCAGCGCGTTGGGGCGCAAGTGCTGGCCACCCTCTGGCCCGGAGAGGTGGTTCCCCGTACCCCCAGTCGGACTGCCGACTGGCTGGAGGTAGCGGTTGGCCGCTTCGAGGCCTGGAAGGCTTCTGCAACTCGGCCAGGCGCCAGGCGGGCGCTGGAATTCGTCCGGGCTTGGTATCCTGGGCTGGATTTGGACCAGCTGGCCACCTGGCGGCAGGAGGCCGACGAGGAGCTGGAGGCGGTGCGGCCGGCTATCATCCAGCGCGCCTCGGCGATCGCCGACTACACCGACACCAGTGCCTTTGCCCCTGAGGTGGATTATAACGGTGTTGCTCAGCCGGAGGAGTGGTTTGGGCTGAACCCAGCGGATGGTGAGGACTCGGCGGAGGAGATCGACTCCAGTGACAAGGGCGAAGAGGAGGAGGAGAGGATGGTGAAGACGCTGTGCCAGACGGTGGAGCAACCGGCCAACCTCAGCTTGATCGTGCCTCCAGCAACAAGGCGCGTGCGAGCGCGCCGCCTACAGCCGGCGATGATCAAGCCGAGACTCGCCAGCCGGCCACTCCTCCAGCCAGCACTGCCGTCTTCACTGACCTGCCTGGCTCACCTATTGCACCTTTAGCCTGATCCGCCACCTTTGCTTTCCTGTTTATTACTCTTTGAACAATATTTTGTTAAGTTTGCGTAGTTCCACCCACTGGGGGTGTATTCAAACTATGTTGAATGCCGGCCTTGCGCAGTTCCACCCACTGGGTGTGTATTCAAACTATGTTGAATGCCGGCCTGTCGAAGGCCTTTTGTGTAAATATAATCATGCATGTGCTTGGCTTCCGATTGTATTTGCTTTTCATCCTTTTGGTTGTTTCCTTTGCCGCCCTCCCTTGGTCGCCGCCTTCCCAGCCGGACAGCTGCTCTGCAGTCTGTGGCTTGGGAAGGGCTTGGCCATTTGGGAGGGTAAGTAATCTAGCTTTCTTGGATTGTAGCAAGGTGAATGGGAAGCCGGCCAGCCGGCTGTTCTGACAGCCGGTAGGCGGGGTGGGAGGCCGGCTTGCGTTATATAAATTCGTTAGTCTTTAGTTGTTTTTTCGTGTGGGCATCCTTTCCTGCCTTTGACTCTTGCCAGTCGGACAGTCGATTCTTCGAGCTACGACTTTTAACAAGAGATGGCTTGGGTGTCGGCGCACTACTTGTCTGACTGCAGGTAGAACTTTAATATAACTCAAGGCAGCAAGTCCCCGGGCCGACTGATCGAACCCGGTGCCGGACAGAAAAACAAATGTAGTAATACATTCATAGGTATGACACTCGTCATACATAGATAAAAGTGGGTAGTCCCCGAGTGCTCCTCGGGGGGCCCGTTTTCTTGTACTTAATACAAAAGGTAGCGTGGTACATACTTCTTTTAACTGTAAAATCTTCGGAGGAGATTGGCGTTCCATGGTCGTTCCGACTCCTTGCCGGAATCATCTCTCTTGCGTGCCTTCGGCTTCTATGCGTCGATCAGGTAGTAGGAGTCATTGCCTAGGGCCTTGCTAATGAGGAAGGGGCCTTCCCAAGGGGCCGAGAGCTTGTGCTGGCCGGCTGTTCGCTGGATCAGCCGGAGCACAAGATCGCCTTCTTGGAAGGATCTTGGCTTGACCTTCCGGTTGTGGTAACGGCGCAAACCCTGCTGGTAGATGGCGGACCGGCTGAGTGCTAACAGCCGGCCCTCTTCCAGCAGGTCAACACCGTCTTCTCGCGCTTCCTTGGCCTCCGCCTCCGTGTACATGGTGACCCGAGGTGAGTCGAACTCAATGTCAGTTGGGATGACAGCCTCGGCACCATATACAAGGAAGAAAGGGGTGAAGCCGGTTGACTTGTTCGGGGTAGTACGCAGACTCCAGAGGATGGCCGGCAGCTCGTCGAGCCAGCAGCCGGCCGAACGCTCCATTGGTACGACCAGTCGGGGCTTAATGCCGGAGAGCATGAGGCCGTTTACTCGCTCGACTTGGCCGTTTGAGTGCGAGTGGGCAACGGACGCTAAGTCCAGTCGGATGCCCTGTGTCGCACAGAAACGTGCCAGTGCTCCTTTGGCAAAATTCATGCCATTGTCGGTGATGATGCTGTACAGTACGCCATACCGGGTGGTGATATCTGCGATGAATGTCACAGCAGTCGGCCCGTTCAGCTTCTTGATTGGCTTCGCTTCAATCCACTTGGTGAATTTGTCCACGGCGACAAGCAGATGTGTCATGCTGTCGCACGCCGTCTTGAATGGGCCCACCATGTCCAATCCCCAGACAACAAAGGTCCGGGTGAGGGGGATGGTCTTGAGTGCAGAAGCTAGCAGGTGTTGCTTGGAGCTGAAGACTTGGCACCCTTTGCAGTACTTGACTAATTCCTTGGCGTCTTCCAAAGCAGTCGGCCAGAAGAACCCATGGCGAAAAGCTTTGGCGACAAGTGATCTTGAGGCCGTGTGGTGGCCGCATTCGCCTTGGTGGATGTCCTTGAGGATTGCTATGCCCTTTTCTGGCTCGACGCAGCGCTGGAAGACTCCAGTGACGCTGCGCTTAACGAGTTCTCTGTTTACTATTGTGTATGCTCCGGCTCGGCGTTGAACTTGTCTTGCCGAGATCTCATCAGTCGGCAGCTCTCTGTTTACCAGGAAGTTGAGGATGGGTTGGGCCCATGATTGAGTTGTGACTTCTTCTATTGCCAATACAGCTACTGCGACCAGGGTGGGTGGGTTGGGTGGTGAAGAGTTGGAGTCGGCCACCGCCTGTTGTGTCGTTGCAGTCCCTGGGCCGACTACTGCAGTCCCCGGGCCGGGTTATGAAGTGCCCGAGCCGGGTGCGACTACGGCAGTTCCCGGGCCGCCTGTCGAAGTCCCCGAGCCGCCTGCTGGGTTCCCCAAGTAGGGTTCGAGTGCATCAGGGTCAGGCGGTACGAAGATGGAGTCTGATTCTGGAGACGGCTTGACAGACGGTTTGAGGAGGCGTTGGAGAGAGATGCCGGTTGGTATAGCTTGCCGGGTGGAGCCGATTCGTGCCAGGGCATCTGCTTGCTCGTTGTCGGCCCGTGGCACGTGGAGGAACTCGCATTCTTCAAAGTATCCGCTGATTTGCTGAACGAGGAATCGGTAGCTCGTCATGTTTGCGTCCCTGGCGTCCCAGTCGCCGGATGATTGTTGGACTACCAAATCCGAGTCGCCATAGCACAGGATCCGGCGGATGCCAAGCTCTTTGGCTAGCCGGAGCCCATGTATGAGCACCTCGTACTCGGCCACGTTGTTGGAGGCGGCAAAATGAATTTGCAATGTGTATCTGAGTTTGTCGCCCTTGGGAGAGGTGAGGACGATGCCGGCTCCCAAGCCGGTGCGCATCTTGGATCCATCTAAGTGCATCCGCCAATGAGTGGAGTTGGGAGCCGGCGGTAGGTACTGGGTCTTGGCCCAGTCGACAAGGAAGTCGGCCAATGCTTGGGACCTGATGGCGGTGTGAGGCTGGTAGAAGATCGTGTAAGGAGCCAGCGCAATGGCCCACTTAGCCACCCGGCCGGACGCGTCCCGGCTGCCTATGATCTCGGCAAGCGGGGCAGTACATACGACTGTGATGGGATGCTCTTGAAAGTAGGGCTTCAGCTTCTTGGCGGCGAAATATACTCCATAGCACATCTTCTGGTAGTGCGGGTAGTTTTGCTTCGAGGTGGACAGTACTTCGCTCAAATAATACACCGGCCTCTGGACTAACTGAGCCCGGCCTTCTTCTGGGCGTTGGACCACAATAACTGTGCTGACCACTCGGCTAGTTGCGGCAATGTAAAGGAGCATGGGCTCTTTCTCAGTCGGCGCCGCCAAGACAGGTGGCGTGGTCAGCATCTTCTTCAACTCGTGAAAAGCTTGGTGTGCTTGGTCATTCCACTTGAAGTGGGTGGACTTTTTCATGAGTCGCTATAGGGGGAGAGCTTTCTCTCCTAACCGGCTGATGAAGCGGTTCAGGGAGGCCAGGCACCCGGTAAACTTTTGGACGTCTCGCATCTTGGTATGAATCTCCATTCTCTCTATGGCCTTGATCTTCACTAGGTTGCACTCGATGCCGCGTTCGGAGACCAAGAAGCCTAGAAGCTGGCCGGCTGGTACTCCGAACACGCATTTCTCAGGGTTGAGCTGGATCAGAAACCGGCGCAAGTTGTCAAATGTTTCTCTGAGGTCTTCCAGTAGGGTGCCACGCTTCTCCGTCTTCACCACAATATCTACATAGACGTGGGCATTTCTCCCGAGTTGCTTGAGGAGGCATTTCTGCATGCAACGCTGAAAAGTGGCACCGGTATTTCTCAAGCCGAATGTCATAGTCAGGTAGCAGAAAGCTCCGAATGGTGTGATGAAGGCGGTCTTCAGGCGGTTGGCTGGATCCAACTTGATCTGATGGTAGCCTGAGTAAGCATCCAAGAAACTCAACAGCTCGCATCCGGCTGTGGAGTCTATCACTTGATCGATTTGAGGTAAGACGAACGGATCTTTGGGGGAGGCTTTGTTGAGGCTGGTATAATCTATACACATGCGCCATTTATTGTTTTTCTTCAACACCAGGACCGGGTTGGCAAGCCATTCTGGAAAAAACACCTCCATAATGAAGCCGGCTGCCAGAAGCCGGGCTATCTCTTCTCCTACAATCCTTCTCTTTTCCTCCGACAGTCGGCGGAGAGGTTGTTTGACTGGTTTTGCGTCTGCTCGGACGTGTAGCTTGTGCTCGGCGAAATCCTTCGGAACACCCGGCATGTCCTTTGGGGACCATGCAAAGATGTCCCGATTCTCATGGAGGAAATCGACGAGCTCGCCTTCCTATTTGCTGTCCAGGTTTGCTCCAATAACGGCAAACCTCTCCGGGTTCTCCGGGTCCAGAGGTATCTTCTTTGTTTCCTTGGCTGGCTGGAAGGAGCCTTGAGCTTCATATTCCTTGGGGTCAGGGGACAGGGCCGGCTGCTTGCCGGCCATGGCCACGACTCGGTCCAGCATCTTTTTTCTTCGGCAATCACGAGGGACTCGGCCAGCCGGCTGCTAGCTGCAGCACACTCACAGGATTTCTTGTAGTCTCCGGCTATGGTGATGATCCCCTTTGAACTTGGCATCTTCATCTTGAGGTAGGCGTAGTGGGGCACAGCCATGAACTTGGCCAGGGCAGGTCGGCCAAGCAACGCGTGGTAAGGGCTCTCTAGATCCACCACTTCAAACCAGACTGCCTCTCGGCGGAAGTGATCCTTGTCTCCGAAGAGAACATCCATCTTGATCTTGCCGATTGGTGAGCAAGACAGGCCGGGTATGATGCCATGGAACACAGTCCAGCTTGGCATGAGTTGCTTCGTCTTGATGTTCAACTTCTCCATGGTGTCACGGTACAGTATGTTGATGCTGCTCCCACAGTCAATCAGTACATGGGAGAAACGGGCAGCTCGCCTTTCTGTCGCGAGGGTGGCGTCCAATACCAATGCATAAGAGCTGGGAGACGGCATCACCTCTGGGTGATCGGCCCGGCTCCAGCTGATAGGCTTCTCAGACCAATGCATAAACTCTGGGTTGTTAGAGGCGACCGCGTTGACTTCTTGGTGCTGTCGGCGCCGACTGCGCCTGTCTTCACTTTGGCTTGTAAAGACAACGTAGGCGGCGTGCTCGTCCGGGAACTCGTCTTGAATGGCTCCGGCTGCTGGTCGGGCAGCCGGCTGCTGAGGGGCTGGAGGTGGCTGGCCAGCAGGTGGAGGCGGCACCAGCCCCTCGCCTTTGGAGATCCGCGTGAGCCAATGACACTTCCGAGTCATGTGGTTGGACGGCTTCGCGCCGTTGTGGAACTTGCAGGGGGCATCAAGGGTTTGCTCGTAGGAGAAAGCCGGCTGCCAAGCCGGCCTGCCGCCCTTCTGCTTCTTGGGCATGGGCCGCTTTTCAGGTTGTTCGTCTTCGACTGTGGCTACTTGCCGGCTGGTGGAAGGCGGCATAGGGGCCTTGCGCTTGTTGTCGTTCTGGTAAGGGCGTCGACTGGAGTCGCCAGCCGGCGTCTTGGGAGCCGGAACGAGCACATTTCCAGAGGCATCCACTCGAAGCTCGGTCTTCATTGAAGAGTCGGCCGTGGCGTACTTGTCTGCTATGATCAGCAGCTCATCGAGGGTAGTCGGCTCCTCGCAGAGGAGCCAGTGCTTGAGGAGGGTGCCCTCTCGGCACCCGGCGGTGAAGTACTCTATGGCTTGAACCTCGTGCACCCCTTCGCAGGAGTTGCGGAGCTCGGACCAACGCGTGAGGTAGTCGCGAGTTGATTCGTTGGGCCCTTGGACGCACAAGGAGAGCTGGCGGGGCTTGGGAGGCCGCTTGTATGTGCTGGTGAAATTACGGATGAAGACTTCCGTGAAGTCTAGCCAGCTGTTGATGCTGTAGGGCTTGAGGCTGTTCAACCAAGTGCGTGTCGTGCCTTGAAGCATGAGCGGGACGTACTTCACGGCAACGCGCCTGTTGCCGTTCGCTATGCGGACTGCGGTGGAGTAATCGATCAACCAGTCTTCCGGCTTCACGGAGTCGTTGTATTTTGGCGTGTCTCTTGGGAGTGAGAACCCTTTGGGGAAGGGCTCGTCGTGGGTGCGGGGGCCAAAGCAAGGCGGGCCGACATCATCTTCTTCTTCTAGCGCCAGGGTCGCGCTAAGCGGTCGATCCGGTGGCGGGCGTCATTCTCACCGACTCCTTCGCGGTGGCCTAGTCGGCCACCGAGAGTCGGATGCGTAACAGGCGGCGGGGTGGGATATCTCTCCCCACGAGGCGGGGGAGGAGGCGGATCGCCTCGTCGTTCCACAGCTCGGGGGCGGCCTTCCGCGTCGCGCTCGATGGTGAGCCGAGTCCGACTGCGGCTAGCAGCCGGCTCCTTGTCTTTTCTCGCGCGGGCGCCGTCTGCAGTCGGCGTCCGGGATGTCGCGACGTGCTCTCGGCGTGGGGGAGGACTTTCAGCGCGGGCGCTGGCTTCATGCCGCTCTGCGGCCGCGTCGATCAGCTGCTGGATGCGCCTAGTCATGTAGGGGAGCTCGTCGGCCCCCAGCCCGTTCAGCTCGTCTACGGCCGCCTGAGCGGCACGCAGGTTCTCGAGTGGCGTGGCGTAGACTGGGCGATCTGCTCCGAACATGCTCGCGATGGCCCCGCCGCGCTTCTTGACGATGCCGGCTCGGGTCGGCCCGCCAGGAGGCGGCATACCAAAGGCGGCTCGGTCGACTTCGCGCTAGTGAGCCTCAGTGAGGCGTCTCATGGATGCTATCTTCTGGCCCTCCGCGATGAGGGCGAGGCGGCCTGGCTCCAGTGTCTCGGCATCAGCGTCAGCCGGAATGGGGGCGGACAAGTGTAGCGCCGCTTGTAGGACGTCGTGGGCGTTCTCGCCTGAGGCGGCGCCGTGGCTGATGACTAGCACCTCGGTGACAGCGCTGCTGCCACTCTCGGCTCGAGGAAGAGGGTCGTCAATGATCACCACGTTGGTGGGGAAGGTGTCAAGCGATGCCGTGTCAGAGTCGACAAGCATCGGGTCGGTGGAGCCGACCGACTCCAAGTCCGCAGCAGGCTCGCTGGAGACGTGAAGCTGATCGAGGAGGCTGACAAGGCGGCTCTCGGGACAGTCTGTGCCCGCGTCAGACGCAGGCTCGTCGGAGATGCGAGCCTCGCCAAGAAGATCGGCGAGGCAGCTCGCCGCGCAGGCGTCGTCGACGCCTTGCAGCGCGTCGGAGCAAGCGCCCTCGGGTGTGCTGGGCTGGCTACGCTCACTGGGAAGCAAAAGGGTTCCCGTCCAGAACAGGTCTCCGGACGACGGTGCACCTGGCCCCACGGTGGGCGCCAAATGTCGGGTAGTAGGTGCGACATATGCCAACGGGTGGCTTATCATTGTGGGAGCCAGTAAGACATCGCCGGTGCCTGGAAACGGGATAAGGCGAAGACATGCACGCCGGCGAATCTTACCCAGGTTCGGGGCTCTCCGTGGAGATAACACCCCTAGTCCTGCTCTGCAGGGTCTCCGCATGATCACTAGATCAACACAAGTGGCTACAAGTGGCTCCTTGAGCTGTTTGGCTAGAGGAAGAAGAAGGGCAAGGCTAGCTCTCCTCTTCTCTCTACGTGGTGTCTAAAACTCTAAGAGATCAACCCTTTGCATGGGTGCCCCGGGGGGTTTATATAGGCCTACCCCCAGGGGTACAATGGTAATCTGGCTGGACGCGGGTCCTAGCCATCAGTGTATGTATTCGCCGGCTTCTCCGCCGGCCGTTGGGGCCCGCCGGCTGGTGGGTCCCGCCGGCTGTCGGCCTCTTGGCCGACAGGCCGGCCCCACCGCCTGGGGGTCTTGCCGGCGGCTGGTTACTGTAGCCTCGCCCCTGATGACAAGGGCTTTGCCGAGGTAAGCATGGCTACAGTGCCGCCGCCTGGCGGGCTCTCACTGTAGCCTTACCTCGTCTTGTCTCCTTAATGATGCACATACTTCGAGGGAGGGAGGTAGCCGGCTATTGGGAGCCGGCTACGCCCCAGGCCGACTGGGGGAGGCTTGGCCGCCTTCGAGCTAGCATCTCTCTGGCTGAAGGGGCCCGCCGCCCGTGGGCCGTACTGACAGCCTGTCGTGGGTGGCGTCATGGTCAACATGGCAACAGTGCCGCGCCGGACGGGGGATGGCCGACCCGTACGGCGCACTGTGGCCAGGCGTGCTCCGGGATTCGGGGGTGGCAGGCTGTACTGTAGCCACGCCTCGTCTCGTCACCGTTATGTGGGTGCAGCCCTTGAGTGTGCAATCCTGGCCACTTGCCGGGAGCCGGTCTTCTTGTGGTCGGCTTCTGGGAGTCGGTCCTCTTGTGGCCGGCTTCTTGGAGTCAGTCCTCTCATGGTCGGCTTCTTGGAGTCGGGCATCTTGTGGCTCTCTTCGGGAGGGTTTTTAAGGCCGGGCCGTCTTCCAGTAGTCGGTCCATGAGATAGCCGGCCAGGGGAAGGCGACCCTGTGCTTTGGGTGCTTGAAGGCTCGACCGGCCCGATAATTTTTTGAAGAGCCAGGGGGAGTTGGTTAGGCTACCCGTGGCCATTTACTCCGACAGTCGGTAGAAACTTCGCCGGTGCATCCAAACCCCGTGATATGATACGCTCTATCACACATGAGCCTTATTATATCTTCCTCAAAACAGCCACCATACCTACCTATTATGGCTTTTCCATGGCCATTCCGACATATATCGCCATGCAACTTCCATCGCTTCTGTTTTGATGACTTGAGCATTCATTGTCATATTGCTTTGCATGATCATATAGCTGACATAGTAGTTGTCGCTCATCCACCGTTCATCATTTTTTATACATGTTACGCTAGATCATTGCACATCCTGGTACATTGCCAGAGGCATTCATATAGAGTCATACTTTGTCATAGGTATCGAGTTGTAATTTTTATTTCTTTTGAGTTATAAGTAAATAGAAGTGTGATGATCATCATTATTCATTTTTAGAGCAGTGCCCCAGTGAGGAAAGG
This sequence comes from Triticum aestivum, assembly GCF_018294505.1. Taxonomy (NCBI): domain Eukaryota; kingdom Viridiplantae; phylum Streptophyta; class Magnoliopsida; order Poales; family Poaceae; genus Triticum; species Triticum aestivum. Next base: position 265,585,378 of record NC_057805.1, on the reverse strand, counting down.
ATGATGGAGACTATGATTCCCCCACAAGTCGGGATGAGACTCCGGACAATGAGAGGAAAAAAGAAAAAGAAAAGAAAAGAAAGAAAAGAAAGAAAGAAAAAGAAAGAAAAAATAAATAACAAAGAGAGAAGGGGCATTGTTAGTATCCTTTACCACACATGTGCTTCAAAGTAGCACCATTTTTTTCATATGGAGAGTCTCCTATGTTGTCACTTTCATATACTAGTGGGAATTTTTCATTGTAGGATTAGATGCACACCCACTTAGTTTTCATATTGAGCTTTCATACACTTATAGCTCTTAGTGCATTCATTGCATGGCAATCCCTACTCCTCGCGTTGATATCAATTGATGGGCATCTCCATAGCCGGTTTGTTAGCCGCGTCGATGTGAGACTTTCTTACTTTTTTGTCTTCTCTATATTTACCCCTATCATTATACTCTATTCCACCCGTAGTGCTATATCCATAGCTTGCGCTCATATATTGCATGAGGATTGAAAAAGCTGAGGCGTGTTAAAAAGTATGAACCAATTGCTCGGCTTGTCAACAGGGTTGTGCATGATAAATACTTTGTGTTAAGAAGACAGAGCATGACAAGACTATATGATTTTGTAGGGATAACTTTCTTTAGCGTTGATATTTTGAAAGACATGATTGTTTGTTGGGATTCCTGAGTATTGATGTATTTATGTCAAATTATAGACTATTGCTTTGAATAACTTGTGTCTTAATAGTCATGCCATGACTAGACATATGATCAAGTTTATGCTAGGTAGCATTCCACATCAAAAATTATCTTTTTTATCATTTACCTACTCGAGGACGAGCAGGAATTAAGCTTGGGGATGCTGATACGTCTCCGTCGTATCTATAATTTTTGATTGTTTCATGCCAATATTATACAACTTTCACATGTTTTTGGCAACTTTTTATATGATTTACTGGATTAACTTATTGATCCAGTGCCCAGTGCCAGTTCCTGTTTTTGCATGTTTTTTGTATCACAGAATATCCATATCAAACGAAGTACAAACGGGATAAAATTTACGGAGAATTATTTTGGAATATATGTGATTTTTGGGAGTTGGAATCACCGCAAACAGAGGCCCACACAACCCACAAGACACCAGGGCGCGCCAGAGGCCCCTGGCGCGTGGTGGTGGGTTGTGCCCTCCTCGAATGTCGGTTGGAGCTCTACTTCGGGTGCAAGGAAGCTTATATCCGGGGAAAAATCGTGTTAAAATCTCAGCGCAATCGGAGTTATGGATCTCCGGGAATATAAGAAACGGTTTTCGGCCAGATCCGGGGAACGCGAAACAGAAGAGAACAGAGAGGGAGATCCAATCTCGGAGGGGCTCCCGCCCCTCCGCCACCATGGAGACCAAGGACAAGAGGGGGAACTCTCCTCCCATCTAGGCGGGAGGCCAAGGAAGAAGAAGAAGGAGGGGTGCTCTCTCCCCCTCGCTTCCGATGGCGCCGGAGTGCCATCGGGGCAACGATCGGGACGGCGATCTACATCAACAATCTTGCTATCGTCAACACCAACTCTCTTCCCCTCTATGCAGCGGTGTAACACCCCTTCTCCCTACTGTAATCTCTACTTAAACATGGTGCTCAACTCCATATATTATTTCCCAATGATCTATGGTTATCCTATGATGTTTGAGTAGATCTATTTTGTCCTATGGGTTAATCGTGATCTTGGTTGGTATGATTGTATATTTTATTTATGGTGCTGTCCTACGGTGCCCTTGTTGTAGGGTGTTGCAATACGTTCATGATTTGCTTATGGTGGGTTGCGAGAGTGACAGAAGCTTAAACCCGAGTAAGTGGGGTATGACGTATGGGAGTAAAGAGGACTTGATACTTAATGCTATGGTTGGGTTTCACGACCTTAATGATCTTTAGTAGTTGCGGATGCTTGCTAGGGGTCCAATCATAAGTGCATATGATCCAAGTAGAGAAAGTATGTTAGCTCATGCCTCTCCCTCATATAAAATTACAAGAATGATTACCAGTACTTGTTATCGATTGCCTAGGGACAAATAACTTTCTTGTTGACACAAACCCTTTTTCTAAACACCTAACTTTTATTATCTTTCAAAGTACTTCTAGTTTTATTCTTGCAAAGTAGTTCTAGCATCACACCTACAAAATAGTTTCATACTTGTTTTCGGTAAAGCAAACGTCAAGTGTGGGTAGAGTTGTATCGGTGGTCGATAGAACTTGAGGGAATATTTGTTCTGCCTTTAGCTCCTCGTTGGGTTCAACACTCTTATTTATCGAAGAAGGCTACAAACGGTCCCATATACTTGTGGGTTATCACCCATGTACTTTAACTTTCACATATTTTTATCCATGTTGAAAACTTCAACCAATTTGTCGTCAATCATCAAAAAGGGGGAGACTGTAAGTGCATCTAGTATCACCCCTAGTTGGTTTTGGAGTATTTACGACAAACATGGTTGAGGGACTAATGTGTTTGTGAGAATTGCAGGATAACACAAGTAGTAGTCCCTCATTTATTCGGTTTACCTACCAGAGATGACCCCTAAAAATGTATGAAGACATTGAAGACAATGGTGGTTCGTGAAAACATTCACTTGAAGATAATGACTTGTGAAGACATTCACTTGAATACTATGGAGTGCGAAGACATTGTTTCTTTCGTAGTTTCCTTTTCTTCTTTATTGAATCATAGGAACCACCGTACTGTTAAGTGGGGTCCAAGTGAACAAAGTCAGATGACTGAAGTGATGCTCAACCAAAATCCTATGTCTTCGAGCGAAGACAATGAGAGAAAATCTTATCCATTGTTAGATGAGTCCGCTTTGCTTGTAGCCCAAGCCAAGTTGTCGCGTGTGTTTAAAATCCGACCGTTGGACACGCGTCGGTTCCTTAGTGACCCAGGGTCATTTTGGACATATCATGTCTGGTTGCCTCCTGGCTATAAATAGCCCACCCCCTACACCATAAATTGGTGGTTGCTCAGAGTTAGTGCACGGCTTTTGTCGTTTGAGAGAAACCCACCTCCGAAGCCTTTGAGAGAGAGATCCTTGCGAGGACAAATTCCAAAGCACCCAGAGACAAAGAGTGTTAGGCATCACTGAAGTCTTCCTGTCCGCGTGACTTGAAAACTTGTTACACTTGAGGACTGTGCATCCTCCAACCGGTTAGGCGTCATGTTCTGAGGATCCAAGAGTTATTGTGGATCACCAGTGAATGGAGTCTGTGAAGGTTTGTAAGTCTACCTTGAAGACTTACCAGAGTGATTGGGAAAGGACTGGGTGTCCTGTGATAGCCTGGCTTATTAGGGATGATAGACTACTCATATCAATAAGGAATTCCTTCTTTTCCGGGAGCCCATTCGGAAAGAACTCCAAAGTTAAGCGTGCTCAGCTTGGAGTAGTTTCAGGATGGGTGACCGACCGCGAAGTTGCTCCCGGGTGCGCACGAGTGAGGACAAAGTGTGCAGAAAAGACTAGTATTGATCTGTGGGGCCAGTCTAGATCCCGCCAGGAGTAACGACCACTGGCGGGTGTGTCCGGGGCGTTACAAGTTGGTATCAAAGCCGACCCTCGCGGTTAAACGGATATTTGCGGACGGGTGCGCGGCCATGTTGTGCATGACGTGTGTGACCCATCATGGCACACGGCATGGCACATGTTCCAGACTGGAAGCACAGACGTATGTGCCAAGAGGGAATGTTCCTGTGGCCCGACGAGGACGTCGGTTCCTCTGAGTGGGGGTGTATGTGATAGCCTGGCTTATTAGGGATGATAGACTACTCATATCAATAAGAAATTCCTTCTTTTCTGGGAGCCCATTCGGAAAGAACTCCAAAGTTAAGCGTGCTCAGCTTGGAGTAGTTTTAGGATGGGTGACCGACCGGCAAGTTGCTCCCGGGTGCGCACGAGTGAGGACAAAGTGCGCAGAAAAGACTAGTATTGATCTGCGGGGCCAGTCTAGATCCCGCCAGGAGTAACAACCACCAGCGGGTGTGTCCGGGGCGTTACATGTCCTTAGCTCAAGGGGAATAAGGTGAAGACACAGTCTTCTGAGTTCAATCTCAGCCTCCCTAACTAGACGTACTATTGTCACAGCAACTGAAACTGGTCTACCAAATCCTTGTCTTCACCAAGCTACTGGTTCTATCCCCTGCTTCCTTTACTTTTCAGTTTGTCTTCGTGAAATCATTGCCTGCCTGCCTGATTTGTTTGACTTCGTTGTGCGAAGACTATTACCTGTTTGGCTTCATACTGTCTTCCATTCTGATTCGTACTACCTAGCTGATGTTAGTCTTCGTGCTTTCACTACATTGCTTAATTGACTATGGTTGGTCTAGTGTAGTTCATCTTCCGCGACATATCATATAGGTTCATTCTAACAGTTTGTCTTCAAAGACATCGTGTTTTGAAGACTTTCATAAAATCACCTATTCACCCCCGCTCTACTCGATAACTAGCACTTTCAGTAACAAGTAACAAGTAGCAATAGTAGCAAAGGTGCAGCAACTTGGCCCAATCCTTTCTATATCAAAGGACAAGCCGGAAAGTTCTCTTATATAAAGAGAAGTGCTCTCGAGGACACATGGGAATTGTCGTCTAGTCACGTTCATCATGTTTAGTTGATTCGCGTTCGCTACTTTGATAATTTGATATGTGGGTCTACCGGTGCTTGGGTGTTGTTCTTACTTGAACAAACAACCCACTTATGATTACCCCCTCCCGTAAGCATTCGCAACTAAGAAAAAAGAATTAAGATAAATCTAACCATAGCAAGAAACATATGGATCCAAATCCGCCCCTTACGAAATAACGCATAAACTTGGGTTCAAGTTTCTGCCACTCTAGCAATCCATCATCTACTTATTACTCCATAATGCCTTCCCTTAGGCCCAAATATGGTGAAGTGTCATGTAGTCGACGTTCACATGACACCACTAAAAGAAGCAACAACATACATATGAGCAAAATATCAATCGAATACCAACATCATATGATATGACAAGACATCTCCCATGTCCTCAAGAATAAAAGTAATTACTCACAAATCATATTCATGTTCAAGATCAGTGGGGTATTAAATATGCTTGAGGATATGAACATTTAATCTTCCACCAAATAAATCAACTAGCATCAACCACAAGATGTAATCAACAATACTAGCAACCCGCAGGTACTACTGGTCTGAGATTTTGGGACAAAGATTGAATACAAGACATGAACTAGGGTTTGAGAGGAGATGGTGTTTAAAAGATCGTGGATGTCGCCTAGAGGGGGGGTGAATAGGCGCTTTAAAATAATTACGGTTTCGGCTTGAACAAATGCGGAATAAACCTAGCGGTTAATTTGACAAGCACAAAATCTACAACAACTAGGCTCACCTATGTGCACCAACAACTTATGCTAAGCAAGATAAACAACTAAGTGATAGCAAGATATATGACAAGAAACAATATGGCTATCACAAAGTAAAGTGCATAAGTAAAGGGTTCGGGTAAGAGATAACCGAGGCACGCGGAGACGACGATGTATCCCGAAGTTCACACCCTTGCGGATGCTAATCTCCGTTTGGAGCGGTGTGGAGGCACAATGCTCCCCAAGAAGCCACTAGGGCCACCGTAATCTCCTCACGCCCTCGCACAATGCAAGATGCCGTGATTCCACTAAGGGACCCTTGAGGGCGGTCACCGAACCCGTACAAATGGCAACCCTTGGGGGCGGTCACCGAACCCGTACACTTTGGCAACCCTTGGGGGCGGTCACCGGTACCCCTCAAATTGCTCGGGGCGATCTCCACAACCTAATTGGAGACCCCGATGCTTTCCCGGAGCTTTACACCACAATGATTGAGCTCCGAACACCACCAACCGTCTAGGGCGCCCAAGCACCCAAGAGGAACAAGCTCAAGGGTACCAAGCACCCAAGAGTAATAAGCTTCTCAACTTGTAACTTCCACGTATCACCGTGGAGAACTCAAACTGATGCACCAAATGCAATGGCAAGGGCACACGAAGTGCCCAAGTCCTTCTCTCTCAAATCCCACCGAAGCAACTAATGCTAGGGAGGAAAAAGAGAGGAAGAACAAGAAGGAGAACACCAAGAACTCCAAGATCTAGATCCAAGGGGTTCCCCTCACAAAGAGGAGAAAGTGATTGGTGGAAATGTGGATCTAGATCTCCTCTCTCTTTTCCCTCAAAAACTAGCAAGAATCCATGGAGGGATTGAGAGTTAGCAAGCTCGAAGAAGGTCAACAATGGGGGAAGAACACGAGCTCAAGAGATAAAATAGAATGGGGAAGAAGACCCCCTTATATAGTGGGGGGAACAATCCAACCGTTACCCCCACTTCAGCCCCGCAGAGAGCGGTACTACCGCTTGGCCAGCGGTACTACCGCTTGCCCCTATAAGCGGTACTACCGCTCCCCCTCGCGGTACTGCCGCTGGGCCTAGAGCGGTACTACCGTGGTGGCAGGGCGGTACTACCGCATACGAGCGGTACTACGGCCCCCACTGCCGCGGCTAGTACCGTAAAACCCGACACGAAAAAGACCCCTCGAATCGAGGCGGTACTAGTACGAGACCGTAGCGGTACTACGGTTGGGGCCACCAGCGGTACTACCGCTCTGGAGCGGTACTACCGCTTGTAGCACCCAAGCGGTACTACCGCTCCGGCCCGCGGTACTACCGCTAGGAAACCAAAACTGCCATAACTTCTGCATATGAGCTTCGAATTGAGCAAACTCAAGCTTGTTGGATTGAGAAAGATGAGTAGCATCAAAACAGCGAGTGAACAAATAGAGGAGTGAAACCTCCAACCGAGAAGAACCGGCATAACCTCCAACATCGAAAACATCATAGAAGATGCGAGTGAACTCTGTTTTCGATGAACTCGAGCTTGTCATCAAGATGACCATAAGCTCCAAAACTCACAAAGAGAAGAACCAAACAAGAACCAATAAAGATGATGCAAGGATGCAATGGTTTGAGCTCTCTATGAACGATACGATCAAGCTACTCATCGAGAGCCCCCCTTGATAGCACGGCAAACGATCCTATAACCCGGTCTCCCACCTACCATCATGAGACCGGTAAAATAGAAAACCTATCAAGAGCAAACCTTTGCCTTGCACATGGTCCACTTGAGCTAGATGATGACGATCTTGACTCCCTCAAGTTGGACCACCTTTCTTGGTTGCGTTGGCTCGATGAAGACTAGTTGATTGCTCCCCCATGCTCCACTATGGGTGAGCCACTCTTCCGCACATCTTCACAAGTCCATTGTCACCACAATGGACGGCAAGCTTCAAGCATTTGATCTCTTCATGATGCTTCACTTGAACTTGCACACCGCAACATCTTCACAAGTCCATTGTCACCACAATGGACGGCAAGCTTCAAGCATTTGATCTCTTCATGATGCTTCACTTGAACTTGCACACCGCAACCTAACCCCACAAAGAACTCTCACGAAGATCATGGGTTAGTACACAAAGCGTAATTGACAATGCTCACCACACCATGGGATCGCTTGATCCCTCTCGGTACATCTTGTGCGCTTTGTGTGTTGATCAACTTGATTCACTATTGACTTAGTCTTGATCAACCTTGACTCTTTCCAACTCTCTTCATTTGGATGATGTCTTGAAGGTAAACATGAATGATCACGCAATCTTCTTCTTCAAGACATGCTTGCAATAAGCTCAACTCTCACATGACCAATCTTTGGATAATTCCTTAATAACACCTTGGTCACCACATAAACTCCTTGAAACCAACACATGGACTTCAAGAAATGCCTATGGACAAATCCTTCAAATATAACTCAAGGCAACCATTAGTCCATAGAGATTGTCATCAATTACCAAAACCAAACATGGGGGCACCGCATGTTCTTTCAGTGTTGGTGAAGATGTTGATGAAGATTGGTCCTCCCACGATGAGAGGATCGTTGGTGATGTCGATGGCTTCGATTTCCCCCTCCCGGAGGGAAGTTTCCCCGGCGGAATCGCTCCGCTGGAGAGTAAAAGTGCTCCTGCCAAGGTTCCACCTCGAGACGGCGGCGCTTCGTCCCGAAAGTCTTCTTCTGATTTTTTTTTCTAGGGCAAGTGGCTTCATGTAATAAAAGATGGGCACCAGAGGCCTGCCAGGGGGCCCACAAGCTTAGGGGGCGCCCCCCCCCCCAGGCTTGTCGCTTCCTGATGGGTCCCCTCCTGGTGCTTCATCCGCCAACATTTTTTATATATTCCAAAATAATTCTTCGTAAATTCAGGTCATTTGGAGTTGTGCAGAATAGCTATCTCTGACGTAGCTCTTTCCGATCCAGAATTCCAGCTGCCGGCAATCTCACTCTTCATGTGAAACTTGCAAAATAAGAGAGAAAAGACATAAGAATTGCATCATAAAATGAAATAACAATCCAAAACACAATAAATAACAGTAGAAAACCATGATACAAGATGGACGTATCAACTCCCCCAAGTTTAGACTTCGCTTGTCCTCAAGCGAAAGCCGAAATCGATAATCATGACCCCATGTTTAGAGAGAGAGGTGTTGATAAAAACAAAATACAGACGTATCAACTCCCCCAAACTTAGACCTCGCTTGTCCTCTATTTTTTAAAATGTAGCTTTACTTTTGAAATTAGTAAGGTGACCATAGAAGCTCATAAGTTAGCCAAGCATTCTCTTTCGTTAGGATTGGGGCGCCACATTTGGTTTGGTCACCCTTACGACCCAACATGTATCCCACAAACTGTGGTTTTTGATGAATAAAGCTTGACTAAATCTAAAAAAACATGAAACTTTTGTTGTTGTTGACGTGCCGCGCTGACAAGTTGTTTTCTTGTTTTTGCTGGAAACAAGGATGAAGTTGTTGCTACGCATGAAACTGCATGAGATATCAGCTGGCACCATTCACCGCTGGCAGTGCACTGCATGCCTGTTATGCATGGAGTCCACGCCACTAGGCAATAGCAATCTCATCACTTTTTTTTTTGAATGATTTGAAGATAGCAATCTCATGACATGACTGGAATGCTCCACGGTTGGTCCTCTCCGTGCAGTCGTCTCCTAGGCCATATGGCCACTAGGACTACAAGTCCACGAAAAGAGCAATTGAATCATTTCCATTCATAGTGTTTGCCGTTGAGCAAACACTCGACTTGATTGAGTTCTTTCCTTGCCACCAGGCAAAAATTCCAAAGATGCGATGGGCGCCATACTATGGGCGCTCCGCCGCGCCACCTGCTGAGAAAATATCGCCATGACGTAAACTGTGACATTTTTCTCTACAAATTGTGCAAGGGCTAAGGAACATGGTAGTACTCAGAAGATGGCGGATTACGGAGGGAAAACAGAACAAAAGTACGTATGAAATGCAAACAAACAAATAAACAGCATTCTATTTCTTCTTCCCAGCTTTGCCCTCCTTCCTCCTGACAATCTCGTCCTGGTACCGGATACCCTTCCCCTTGTATGGCTCCGGAGGCCTCCACTTCTTTATGGTGGCAGCAAACTGACCGATTTCGCTCTTGTCGTACCCACTCACGATGATTCTCGTGTTCTCCTCCACCTTGACTTGAAGTCCTTCTGGGACAGCCATCCGTACAGGGTGCGAGAATCCCAGGTTCATCACCAGGTCTTTGCCCTCCACCGTCGCACGGTACCCAACCCCCACTAACTGAAGCCTCTTGTCAAATCCTTTTGACACCCCCACGATGATGTTGTCCGTCAGGGTTCTGCATTAACAACAATTTGCAACCGTGTTTTTAGAACAACTTCGAGATGATTGATCTAATCCAACCAACCAATAGTTACTTTTAGTTAGTTAGCGAATGAATGTGCAAACATCATTCTGTTACCGTACAAGAACATTATGCTCTTATGATTAATGACAGCAAATTTAGATACCAGTAACAGAAAAAAAAGGAAAGAAAGGGTTGGCTAAAGCTTGACTCAAGGAGTCAAGGGTTAAGGGATCGATCCATTTTCACAAACAGTTAAGGAGACAGAATTTGGTCTCATATCAATCTATCATCATGCATAAAAATAGTTGTAGTGGCAAATCCCTTGCCACTTCACAAAAAATATATCTTTCTTTTCCATTTATTTAGTTCCCCGCCTAAACTAGATTTGTTCGCCTTGGTATGAATAGACAACAGGGTACCAAATGTTGGAAATAAATACTTCTATCCAAATCTTTTGCAGACATGTTACAAAAGCTCTCTCTGTTTCTTCCCCGCCTACATTGAACAATTTTAGAGCTAAACAAAGCAAGATGACCACCTACATTTATGATTGGGAAGACAGGTGTCTCCTAAAGAATTTAAACATTGCTTTCTGGAAACTAGAATCTTGTAGGAGCTAGTAAGAGTAAAAGGTTGTGCGGATGGCATATGTGATAGAACTTCATTTTCAGGCACTGGTGGTATCACAGTGTAATTAAGTTTTTTTTTCATACTGCCGCTCTTGAGTGCAAGAAGTGATGGCTCATATATGGGAATTGTGACAAGAGCAGGCATCACAAGTTAGTACTCACTTTGGGTATACAAGAAAAGATATGGAACAAACATAATGAGCAGTGACGCAATGACAGTGAAATAAGCAAACTCATTTTGCAGTTTCTGTTGTCAGTTTTACCTGAAAAGGCCATGCATCTGATTCGCCCTTTTGGTTTCCACAGTCTTGAATACTCTCAATTTGCCAGTTTCTTCTTTCACAACTTTTACTTCGGTGGGATAGTTTAATGACAACTCTCCCAGTGGACCCTTAGCTTTGACAAACTGCTCCTCTAGTGTTAGAGTAACATTTGATGGAACTTCAATCGGCTTCTTTCCGATTCTAGATTCCTTGCATTCCACTGTTTTTCTAATGAAACCAACTCTGCCAGCAGGGATAACACGAAGAAGTATGCCTTGTGACTTCCCAAGGAAGCCAGTTCTTGAATTGCTGTTTTATTTCACACAAAAATAAGATTCAGTAAAATGTTATGTATTTTCCATAGAAAAGCACAAGCCCTTACGTGAAAAATAAGAACACGTTACTTTGACTGCAGACACATTAGTAAAGCGAAATACAGATAAAATCATGAATGCTCAGCAGGACTATTTTTAGTGAGACCCAAAGACAAAATGATATAAGCTACAAAATCTAAAAAGCGGTAGCTAAAAACATGACCCTGAACCATTCACCTAGCATACCAAGTACTTCTCCGCTTTTCTTGCTCGGTAGTAACAAAATGAGATATTAAAGACACTTGTTTCAGTTCTGCACAAAATCCACTCCTTGTTAGGAGCTCAGCTTATCAGTAGCATGATAAGGCAATACTTCATTTAAAGCTTTTGGAAAGCTAGACCTTCAATATAAAAAACAACCTGGAGGTGCAGGTGACTTTGCAACCCACGAATCTGGGATATCAATATCTGTATACACGGTAATGAGGTTGTTCCAGAACGGTCCTATGATGAATAACTTCATGATCGACCCCATTTTGCGGATACAAAGATTTGGGATGCTAAATGATAGATGCATATTGTAGGCAGATTACGGGCCTATGGACGCAAATCAAAATGTGGGGGTACTATTAGTATACCCAAGGCATTGGTACATTGAACTAAGTAGCAGGACAGTTGTGCCCCATCCACAGCCACAATCCTAATACTAATAGAATGAGCAAAGTCCCCACACGATTACGTGCCTCCCGAGTTCAAAGTGTCAGAGAACGCTGAACTTGCTACTACTTGGTAACCAATCTACTTACACAGCCTATTGGCACAGTCCCTAAGCCAATAGCATCGGAATCGAGAACTACTTATTCTCGGCGAAGCGACAAGATAACTGCAGCCTACAACGAATGCGATTGCGGGTGAACCATCCAGGACCGCCTGCGCAGCCACGGCGCTCCGTGCATTTCAACATAAAGAACCAAATTGAACAAAGGGGCGAAGAAACAGATAGACTCGTCTGTGAAGACACCGATGAGGGGTGTAGAAAGAAGTAAGCGGTACCAAGGGAGGTGGAGGGAGGGGGAGAGGGACGCCATGGACGGGCTCGGTGCTGCCGCCGCTCGCTCGGTGCAGGTTTCTTATAATTTATCC
>NC_057805.1:265556607-265572943 GCF_018294505.1 Triticum aestivum | reverse complement strand
CTCGGACCCGGCACAGTGGAACGCATGGGTTAATTGATAAAATTAACATGTCCACCTGCACTGACGTAAACGATCTTATATTAATTTATAGGGGGTGTTTTGTACGTAGCTGCCGAAAGCTTTAATACACTCAAACGCTGACTCTCAAGCTGTCCGGATGTGTTTTGTTCTCCAATATAGTATCGGTCTGTCAGGGCATCCATTTTCTTCACAAACCGGGAAGACTTTGCGGGCGTCCGACCGCTGCCATACACGTATCAGACAACTCGGATCCATCCAAAACTCTCTTCCGTCCACGTACACATCACAATCTCCATTCCAAATCTCCGTGCACCTTTCCTGCTCCCATCTTCCTCCACTCACCGGCGATGGGCAAGTCCCGAGCCTCGGTGCCGGCGGGCGGCTCTGGATCGTGGCGCCATTGACCTCGCTCTTCGGGGCCGTCGTCCTCCATGGCGACCGGCTTCTCCACGATGGTGGAGATCGTCATCTCCTCGGTGACGAGGAGGACAAGCCGCTACAGCATACCGGCCTATCTAAGGACACGGTGTATGCGGTGACGGACGCCGAGTACGAGGAGTAGTTGGAGCTGATGCTCCGGCGCTCGCTCCTCCATGACCACGTTCTGGTGGCGCCACTAGAGCTGCTTCTCCGCACCGTCAAGCCAGAGCCGCAATCTGTAGGATCGAAAGTATGTCTAGATAGAGGTGATTAGACTACTTGACCAAATAAAATATTTCCTTTTCCCAATTTTAGTTATGGACAGATTTTAGCAATTATGACAAGTTAAGGAATCAACCTACACATACTATTCTAAGAGTATAGCAGCGGAATATAAAATATTACATGTGAAGGTAAAAGGAAGGGTTTGGAGAAAGCAAACGCAATGGGACACGGAGATTTTTGGCGTGGTTCCGATAGGTGGTGCTATCGTACGTCCATGTTGATAAAACTTCAACCCACGAAGGGTAACGGCTGCGCGAGTCCACGAAGGGCTCCACCCACGAAGGGTCCACGAAGAAGCAACCTTGTCTGTCCCACCATGGCCATCGTCCAAGAAGGACTTGCCTCACTCGGGTAGATCTTCATGAAGTAGGCGATCTCCTCGCCCTTACAAACTTCTTGATGAGGACATCACTAACAAAGTTACACCCACAACCCCTACTGATACATATACTGGACCAATTACTAGAGCTCGTGCATGCCAATTAAATTACCACGTACTTTCATTTCTTGGTAATGATTCTAATGTTCGTGAGAATATGATGCTGCCTAAATTGGATACATTTGTCTTGCTTACAAATGAAGGGCCTAGCTTGGATAAGAAGGATGATTATTGAAGCAAGATCAAGCATGGAGATGATGGCATGCGCAAGGGGAACAAGAACGGAGTTACAAGTGATGATTTTAGGACTTTGAAGCCATCATAATGAGTGCGTGAAGCCTTGGACGAAATATACAGGATGTCACTTCATAAATTTCGTCCAGAGGCTATTATAGGTGTTGCGTCACCTTATTATTGGGCTAGGCCCATGTAATTTCGAAATACTTGAGTATAGGCTGTTTTTAGAGTCCGTATGTATGGGGAGAGAAGAGTTAGGGTTGGTTTCGGACCCCTCCTCCAAGGGCCACGAAATTCCCCCTCTCTTCCTCTATATATACAGCCCTTAGGGCGTCGTTTAGGCTTTGGGTTTTGTTTAGATTAAAGTTCGCCATAGCTGCAACTTCGCGTACTTCGTTTGTGTTCAACGACCAGACAAATGCGTCACAGAACCCCACCTTGATCAATAAAGCTTTCTTCTTATATTCGCAATATCCAAATTGCAATCTTAGTTTCTTGTTTGTTATTCGTTTGCCTGCAGGAAACAGACCTTCGTAGTCAAGTTGATCGTGCTCCGGCGTGGTCAATAACCTCTCGAAGTTGGTTTAGTGATTGCTAAGGCGCGAAGTCCTCGCACGTTCATAGTCGTATTGTGAAAGTCGACTTCCTCCAAAACGATAGCCACCATCTCATCGAAAGACAGGACACCTTTGCCTCTATCAAGTGGTATCAGAGTTCCAGGTTGCTCGATGAGATTTTACAGTTTTTCATAGTTTAGATCGAGTCTGTTCTTCATACCTACAGTCCACGAAAAAGCCAAAAAAAATTAGGGTTAGTTCATCATATCCGAACCAGTCTGAGCCTTTGCATAGTCTTTTCAGTATTTTGCTTTGTTGAATTTGCGGTTGCATCGTCGTGTCAAGTTGCTGGTCTTAGCGTCTAGTTTCCCTTAGAGTTTCGAGTTCTGTTCACAAGTTGTCACGCCGCCGCATCATTGTCATCGCTCCTGCCATCTACCACCACCGCTTATCCGCCACCAATCCGTATCGCACCATCAATCTGTATCCATATACCACCACCGCTACCATATACCACCACCGCTGCCATATACCACCACCGCTGCCATATCTTATCATCATATATCCACCACCAATCCGAATTCTTCTCATATTAGGTTTGTTTTCGAGATCCATCTATTTTCCGATTCATGTTTCCTTGCCTGAGTAGGTTTCGAAAAAAAATTCTGGAGACCCCTGGGCAGTTTTTAGGCCAAAATTTCGGCGACCAAAAATATTTTCCCTATCCTATTTTTATGTCCCAGGGAGCGTTTTGACACACTCGCCATCATACTGATTTTTTGTCGCACTTTTTCGTCGTCGCTGCCCTGATTTCCAAAAAAAAATGTCAAAAAAATTGCGTGCCTATCCTGTTAGTTTGACTTGGGAAGAATTTTGAGACACTCGCCATTATAGTGATTTTTCGCAAAAAAAGGAGGAGCGCAAAAAAAAGAGCAAAAAAAAATTCAGAGTGTGCTTTTCCCTTGTTTACGTGTCGCGCCGTGATTTTGTTCTTGTTCTAGGCTCGCGTCTCTAGTACAGTCTAGCCTAGGACCAGCACAGTACCGTCGTTGAGCGTTTATTCAACTTTGCATCTCTGAATTGATTATTGCTGACCCTTTTTGCTACCATATTATAAGCCTTCCGAGCTCCACATACATCTGCGTCGTGCGTTTGACTCTCCCTGGTAATCACTCTATCCAAGCTTTGAGAGTTTTGACTACAACGGTTGCCGATCACCACCTGCTGCTTGGTAAGAACTGGTAAGAATTTGAGATTTTGCTTGACGGATTTGTGACGCCCCACCACCACCATTTTCTAGTAGTCTGTAGGATCATATTCTTGTGTGTTTCTATTGCTGCTAACCATGGCAGGATCACAAGTCGATCAGACTGACTGGGAGAACATGACGAATAAGGAGTTGCATGATAAATTTCAGCAAATGATGACTGAACAGGTGCAAGATGTGCTGAACAATTTTGAAGAGGCCATGGATAAGATAACTGGCCTTGAGAAGACGTTCGAAACAAAGATCAATAACAAATTTAATGAACTTCTTGCGCGTTTTCCACAACCACCATCGCCCGCACCTGCCGCACCTCTGCAACAACAACAACAACAACAACAACAACTACTACTACTATTACTACTACCTCCACGTCGCGAAACAACCCTCCACCGAGCGAGTCGTGTCCCTCTTGAGCCTGGCCAAACTGTTGGTGCTGCTGTTTATACTTCTGTGGCTCGTGCTCCTAATGAGGAGGAGGATAATTATGCGGGAGATTACGAGGATGAGGTTGATCAAAATCAGAACTACGTGCAACCATCAGGTCGTCCACATGCAAATAATCGCAATGGAGATTGACGTCGATGAGTGGAGGAGTAACTTCCCCAACGACCCCGACGACGGTACTGGCCCGGACCCGGCTTGCGGCACACCGTACATGACGAGGAAGGATTGGCTCGACCTCTACTTCGACCGAAAGTAGTTTAGCTTAGTTTAAATTTATATTTTATGTTCAGTTATGCAGAACTATCTCTGTTTATGTTTGAATGCATGCTACTTTCGGCTGAACCTGCATTGAACTTGATCAAATTGAAGTTTACAACCTTAAGTTTAGGGGATCGACTAGAAAAGGCCAAAAATTAATGGAGTATATATATATATCCACTCTGGGTTTTAGTCCTTTACCTTTTTAAGGATCGCCTAGAGATGTCCTTATGACTTGTTTATTTCAGTTCTTCACAATGTGATGCTCTATATGTGTAACTATTTGCCGTGCAGTTCAATTTCATCAATAACAGTTTCAACAATACCACTATGAATTACGATATTTGGTTGCTGTTAAGGATATTGCAGTTAACATGCCTTTTCATTTTTTAATTGTTGTTTAGCAACATGCATTGTACAGAATGACTAAATATGCAATCCCAGGCTACATAGCAACAAGGAAGAGTTTTACCTTAATGTTCTAATGATGTCTAGATATACATGTAATAAAATCTTATATAATGGGATGGATGGAGTGTTGTACTACATCATTTTCCAATTGTTGTTTAGCTTCTAATATTAACTTGGTGCTTTTAGGTACATATACCATTGCCAATGATCCACACTTCGACCCTTTCTGCATATGGGGCAATGAGATATTCATGAACCAGCATCAAGTGAGGAAACTGATAAATATTGTTATTAAAATGGGTCAAAAGATGTCAATCGAACTACTCCCTCCGTCCCAAAATAAGTGACTCAAGTTTGTACTAGCTTTGTACTAAAGTTAGTACAAATTTGAGTCACTTATTTTGGGATGGAGGGAGTATTTGTTTACACTTTATGCAAGACAACAGTGAACTACAAGATGGTAAGTAAGAACCATGTAGCCTTCTTTTTACTGTCGGTAATGAGTTGTGTTAGATGACAATATCTGAATCTTTTTTCTTTTGCAGTGGATCCTGAAGCAGTTTACTCAAGATTACCTCTCAAACTACATGATTGGTGGCCGGCCATCACAAGGCCTTGGACTAGAGTCCTGCATGCCTTCTGCATCCAGGAGAGCACAATAGGGCCATTCCGCTTCACCTTGTTCAGCAACTGGAATGTCTATCGCCTCTTTCTTTACCATCTGTAATAGTACAAGTATAGAACCCTTGTACATCATTCTTTATTTGGTGCTTATGTAATTCTTAAACATATGTACCTGTGAATCGAATAATGCATTGGTTGTTTGAACCTGATGGATATGAATAAAGCTATAGCCTACTTTCAAGTTTAAATTTGGTACAATTTTAAATAGCAGTAATTAAATTAGGGCGAAATTACGTTGTGCAGGTCATTACGGCACACACGGTTGGAAAAACACGAATGTTTGCGATATACACCATAATCCGAGACGGTTTATAGAGAGGAAACGTGTGCAAGCATGCACACAGTTGCCGTTTGCAAAGCGTGTGTGATGTCAGACACTATCACATACGGTGCGGGAAAACTAAATGTGTGTGATTGTCTAGCCATCGTACACGGTTTATAATCATGAACTATTTGTGATGTGCCAGGCATCGTAAAACTCCCGTGCCTAGAATCTGCCTGGAAAACTCGCGTGCCTGGAATCTGCCTGGTTTTAGGCAAAACGATAAAACTCCGACTGCGATGGCAATGCGAGCACAAACGAGTAGCAAGGATGTCGTCGGTTCCAAATGCCGTCGCCCACACTCACTTGGCGACGGTTCCAAATGCCGTCGCGGAAAGGGGTTAAAAACCGTTTGTTTAGGAACGACGCGCACCAGTGATCCCTTACGGAATAACACATAAACTAGGGTTTAAGATTCTGTCACTCTAGCAACCCATCATTTACTTATTACTCCACAATGCCTTCCAATAGGCCCAAGCATGGTGAAGTATCATGTATTCGACATTCACATGAAACCACTAAAGGAAGCAACAACATACATAGCATCAAAATATCAAACGAATACCTAATTCACATGATTACTTATGACAAGACTTCTCCCATGTCCTGAAGAACAAAAGTAACTACTCACAAATCATATTCATGTTCAAGATCAAAGGGGTATTCAATATAATCAAGGATCTGAACATATAATCTTCCACCAAATAAACCAACTAGCATCAAGTACAAGATCTAATCAACACTGCTAGCAACCCTCAGCTACCAATCCGAGGTTTTGATACAAAGACTGAACACAAGAGATGAACAAGGGTTTTGAGATGAGATGTTGCTGTTGAAGATGTAGATGGAGATTGGCCCTCCCACGATGAGAGGGTTGTTGGTGACAATGATGGCCTCGATTTCCCCCTCCAGGAGGGAAGTATCCCCGGCGGAATCGCTCCGCCGAACAGCAAAAGTGCTCCTACCTAAGTTCCGCCTCAAGACGGCGGTGCTCCGTCCCCAAAGTACTCTCTTTATTTTTTTCTAGGTCAAAAGACCTTATGTACCATAAGATGGGCAGCGAAGGTGGGCCAGGGCCCCCACTACCCACCAGGGCACGCCTGGATGGGGTCGCGCGGCCTGGTGCCTAGTGGGCACCTAGGTGGCCTCCTCCAGTATCTCTTTTCTCCAATATTTTTATACATTCCAAAATAATTCTCTCTAAAATTTCAGCTCATTTGGAGACGTGTAGAATAGTTATCTCTGACATAGCTTTTTCAGGTCCAGAATTCCAGTTGCCAGTATTCTCCCTCTTTGTGTAAACCTTGCATATTTTGAGAGAAAAGGTATAAAAATTACTCCACAAAGTGTTATATTGCATAAAAACTCTATAAATAACAGTAGGAAAACATGATGCAAAATGGAAGTTTTAGAGAGGAGGCGGCGGCGGATGGGCTTCCCGGGCGGGCCGTGCTCGGGCCTGAAGGGACGCTGTGGCTCGGGGAGCTACGGGGCGACTCTAGACTCTGAGACCATGGTGGCGGGTGACGATGCGCCTGCCAAGTGGGGGCTAGGGTTTGCCTGAAATGGAAGCACGGGGTTGGCTTAAATAGGAAAGGGAGCCTAGGAGAGGGCTTTTCGGGTGTTTTCGGAGCCCTCCGATGGCGATCCGACGGACCAACTCAAAGGGGTTGGCTAGGTGGGTCTTGTGGGTGTGTAGATGGGCTAGGCTGAGATGAGAGGGAAACAAACGGCCCGAGAACAATTTTGTTTCGAAAAATGTCTCACAAATAAACCGACTATAGTTCCGCTATGGTTTAATGGTGGGCTAGCAAACGGACTCCGAATGCGATGAAATTGGGCAGGCGGTCTACCTACTATATTACAAGACCGCACGCCGACTTTCAACCCATTCCAAAAATATTTTATTCCAACTTAAAAAATATTTTTCTGGAGATGATGCGGGCACGTGCGAGTGTGGTTGGTCTGGAAACAGTCAACGAAAAGGACGGGGAGAACCAGCAACTACGAACAGAAGCAAGTTTGTAAAGAAAGACGGCACGGACTGCTGATGCAATGCGAATGATGCCATGATGAATGGAACGAACAAATGAAACACACGACAACAATGAAAAATAAATGGAATGCATCTGGAGCGTTGGTCTCGGGCTGTTACACCCATCTCCCTTCATCCCGAATCGTTGCAGCAGGGGGTAAAGGAGAGACCACTTATAGGTTGCGTCCACGGGGACCTCTTTCCCCTTAATCGCCATTTGGCAACCGGAGTGGGGAAGAACGGTGGTGCCGTATGTGATACCGGGATGTCGAACGTGTGCACGTATATGTACCAGCTCTGTGCACAAATAGAAATATGCAAAGTGGCTTAGGAATTCGATGTAGCATTGTGTTTAGGCACTTCTATAGATGCACACTAGAGGGGATTCCTGACTCCCTAGGAACGCTTTAGTCCTATTGGCTTCAAGACTCTCATTTTCAATCCTCACTATTTAGTTTTATGCTCGCTACACGTTTTGTTACATTACTACTGCTTTGGCTTACTCACAACTTGCACACACATTACTTGAACCATCCAGGAGACAAAAGATTGATTCCTGTGCTCCATGTGGGATCGATACCCTTACTTCAAAGAGGCTACAACTAAACCCTATGCACTTGTAGGCCATCAAGATTTTTCTAGCGCCGTTGTCGGGGAGTTGAGTGATTTTGGTCTTTGTTTTGAATTTGGTTTTAATTATGTGTACTAAGTTGTTTGTAGATCTAGAGCAACCACAACTGAGTTTGGATACAATTACCAACCATCAGCCATGCGCCTTACTGGACCACCTATGCAAGAGATGTTCACATCATTGGGTGCCAACACCACTGGTGTAGCCTATGAGGTGAATCCAAGTGTCCTTGAATTATTGCACAATAAGCAATTTAAAGGTGGGGAAAGTGAGGATTCTTATCAACACTTGCAATTTTGATGATATATGTGGGACATTCCAATTAAATGCTTTTAGACCAGATGATATGAAGCTAAAATTATTTCCTCACACAATGGCTGATGCACCAAAAGAATGGTTAGTGTCTCACACTGAGGTACCTTTGATACATGAGATAAGTTTGCAGAAACCTTTTTCACCAGAATACTATCCTAAGATAAAATCTTATGAAGCCAGGCGAAGGATCTTAAACTTCAGACAAAGACTAGGGAAAGTCTGGTAAATGCATCTCAAAGGTATCGAACTTTGCTAAATGACTGCCCTCATCATAAACTCTCTGATTGTCTTGTATGGAATTTCTTCTATGGAGGACCGTGTGATGATTCCAAGGAAGAACTAGATTTAGCTTCTGCAGGTTCTTTTATTACCATCTTGGTACCTGAAGCCTAGGAATTATTACATGGTAAGCTTGCTAATCACGAAGCTTGGGGGAGTGACGAGGAAAAAGAAGAGGGTAAAGTTGAGATATATTTTGACTGCATAAAAGGTTATCTTAATTCAGGGAGGGTTAGTCAAGTTAGCAATGAACTTTATCTTGACCCTGACATTGTTTTAATATTTGTTAAGAGCTATGCAAAACATATGGAGCTTCAGAATAAAAAAAATGGGAGTGCTATACCGATGAGGACCCCGAGGAAGAGGTCTTTATGGAGGCCTTGGAGGTGGAAACATCAGTAAATCCCATTGAAGATGATTATGAACCAGTACCAGAATTTCCCCTTCTAGTTAAAAAGGCACAATGTGAGTACATGAGAAAAGAACATAAAGAGAATGAAGATAAAGGTATATGCATTATTCAAGTAAAGCCCCAAGAATAAAAAAGAAGGAAACGCCCATTGAAAGAATGGAGATAGAGGTAACGTATTTTATGAAGGACTGCATTAAGGCAGCCCACGCCGGTAAACGACTGGTACCTTGCTACTTTGGTAGTACTTCTTATTTTGGTCTTTGTGATATGGGCTCCTCTATTAATGTAATACCTTATACTCTTTATACTAAGATCCATGATGAAATCTATGCATGTGATTTGCAGCCTACAAACATGGAGATAAAATTAGCTGATGGCACCTTGAGGAAACCTTATGGGATGGTGCTTGACGTTTATGTCCTTCTAGGAACTTTCACTTACCGAGCAGACTTTGTTGTAATGGAAATTCCTGAAGATGATTTTTGTCCCATAATTTTTGGAAGACCTTTTCTTAATACTGCAGATGCAAGCATTGATTGTAAGAGGGAAGTTGTCTCTCTCAACTACGGGGAGGAGGTAAGAGAATTTCATTTTCCAAGGTTTAAAAATCGCCCCCAACCAAGAGAACATGACAACAATAAAGAGAAAACTATTGCACAATTGGCTGCCATTTACTTTGGAACTCCGTAAGATGACCTGGAACTAGGAGCAGAAGGAAATGACAAGCGGTTTTCAGAAGGGTATTCTCTGCAAGCACTGAAATTATCGGTAACACATAGTTTGATAGCAAGGTAATTTGTAATGAGAAACAAGTAGCAATTGTAACAAAGGTGCAGCAAGGTGGACCAATCCTTTTTATAGCAAAGGACAAGCTAGAACGGTCTCTTATAATAAGCAAGGTGTTCTCAAGGACACATGAGAATTGTCAGCTAGTCACTTTCATCATGTTTGTTTGTTCGCGTTCACTACTTTCATAATTTGATATGTGGCTGAACTGGTGCTTGGGTGTTGTTCTTACTTGAACAATCCTCCCACTTACGATTACCCCCTCTCGCAAGCATCCGGAACTACGAAAGAAGAATTAAGATAACTCTAACCATAGCATGAAACATATGGATCCGTATCAACCCCTTATGGAATAACACATAAACTAGGGTTTAAGATTCTGTCACTTTAGCAACCCCTCATTTACTTATTACTCCACAATGCCTTCCCTTAGGCCCAAGCACGGTGAATTATCATGTAGTCGACATTCACATGAAACCACTAAAGGAAGCGACAACATACATAGCATCAAAATATCAAACGAATACCTAATTCACATGATTACTTATGACAAGACTTCTCCCATGTCCTCAAGAACAAATGTAACTACTCACAAATCATATTCATGTTAAAGATCAAAGGGGTATTCAATATCATCAAGGATCTGAACATATAATCTTCCACCAAATAAACCAATTAACATCAACTACAAGATGTAATCAACACTACTAGCAACCCATTGGTACCAATTTGAGGTTTTGAGACAGACATTGAATACAAGAGATGAACTAGGGTTTGAGATGAGATGGTGCTGGTGAAGATGTTGATGAAGATTGGTCCACCCACGATGAGAGGGTTGTTGGTGATGTCGATGGCTTTGATTTACCCTCCCGGAGGGAAGTGTCCCCGGTGGAATCGCTTCACTAGAGAGCAAAAGTGCTCCTACACAGGCTCGGCCTCGAGATGGTGGCGCTTCATCCCGAAAGTCTTCTTCTGATTTTTTCTAGGGTAAATGGCATCATATAGGAGAAGATGGACCTCGAAGACCTGCCAGGGGCCCCACAAGCTCGGGGCGGACGCCTTGGAGGGTAGTGCACGCCCCAGGCTTGTGGCTACCTGGTGGGTCCCCTTCTGGTAATTCCTTCGCCAATATTTATTATATATTCCAAAATAATTCTTCGTAATTTTCCAGGTCATTTGGAGTTGTGCAGAATTGTTATCTCTGCTGCACCCCTTTTCGGTCCATAACTCCAGCTGCCGGCATGTTGGGAACGTAGCATGCAATTTCAAAAAGTTTCCTACGCTCATGCAAGATTTATCTAGGAGATGCATAGCAACGAGAGGGGGAGAGTGTGTCCACCTACCCCCGTAGACTGAAAGCGGAAGCATTTGGCAACACGGTTGATGTAGTCGAACTTCTTCTCGTTCCGACCGATCAAGCACCGAACGTACGACACCTCAGAGTTCTGCCCAGGTTCAGCTCGATCATGTCCCTCGAACTCTTGATCCAGCAAAGTGTCGAGGGAGAGTTTCGTCAGCACGATGGCGTGGTGACGGTGATGGTGAAGTGATCCGCGCAGGGCTTCCCCTAAGCACTACGACAATATGACCGGAGGCATAAACTGTGGAGGGGGGCGCCGCACATGGCTAGGAATCAATGTTGTGTGTTCTAGCTGTGCCCCCCCATATATATATATAGCTGGGAGAGGGAGAGGGGCAGCAAGGGGCGCCCCAAGTAGGAGTAATCCTACTTGGGCGCCTCCTACAAGTCGGCCTCCCCCTTCCATAAGTGTCGGAGGAGGAAGGAAAGAGAGGGGGAGGGGAAGGAAAGGGGGAGGCCGAATCCTCCCCTTTCCTTCTCCCTTCCCATCTTTCCTTTCCCCCTTATTTCGGCCTATAGGGGGCGCACCATCCCCTTAGGGGCTGGTCTGTCCCTCTCTTGGCCCATTAGGCCCATATAGTAAGGCGGGGGTTGCCCGGAACCCCTTCCGGTGACCCGATACGTACCCGGTACCCCCGGAACACTTCCGATGTCCAAATACTATCGTCCTATATATGAATCTTTACCTCTCTACCACATCGAGACTCCTCGTCCTGTCCGTTATCTCATCCGGGACTCCGAATAAAATTTGGTCACCAAATCATAGAACTCATATAATACAAAATCGTCATCGAACGTTAAGCGTGCGGACCCTACGGGTTGGAGAACTACGTAGACATGACCGAGACACCTCTCCGGTAAATAACCAACAGCGGAACCTGGATGCTCATATTGGTTCCTACATATTGTACGAAGATCTTTATCGGTCAAACCGTAATGACAACATACGTTATTCCCTTTGTCATCGGTATGTTTTTTTTTGACCTTGAAGACTGCAGGGCTTACACCCCACAACATTTTATTGATAAAATAATAACAAAGAATACAAAAGTTTCCTCAAGAGGAGGAACAGAAACAAAGAAACGAAAAAAAAGAAAGAAAGAAGAAAACTATACATGGCAGGCTACACTAAAACAAACCTGAAAAGAAAAGAAAAGGACAGCTGAAAGTACATCAAGGAGGCAGGAAATCAATCCATTTGAGCAGAGCCTCCTTATATCTTCTCTTAATCCTGTGAGAAAGGAGGGTAATATCATGTATGAAGCCATTTCTCCATTGCTTAAAAGAAGGCCTGATGTGCCTAAAAGCCTTATCATTCCTGATTTTCCAAATGTTCCACCAAGCTAGAAAGACCACCTCAGAAAAGAAAGGTTTATCAAACTCCTTCCTGGCGTGAAGGGCAATTTCCACCATGTCATCACTATTCAGCCAATTTATTTGAAGATAGTTCCAAATGCGTACACTAAAGTTGCATTAAAAGAAGAGGTGATTTCTGTCTTCCAGCACTCTGGACAAACAGAGAACACACTCCGGCCCCTCATTGATTTTCCAATCTCTGCGTTGTATCATATCCTTGGTGTTAACTCTGTCCATTATTACCAGCCAGGCAAACATTTTTATGGACATGGTGCAACAACTCCTCCATACCCAATTGAGTATAGGGTTAGACATGACAGGTTGGTGGACAAAGTCATAGAACCTCTTGGCCGAATATTCAGATTTCTTTCCATGCCTCCAAGACCAGATATCCTTGCCATCAACATCCAAAGAGATCTCTCCCATCATGGAGGAAAGCTGGTTGAGTTCATGAAATGCCAATTCAGACAGTGGCAAGGAAAACATCTGTTGTAAATTGCCTGCCTGAAACATTTCCATGACTGAAAGATTTTCCTGCAAGTAGTAAGAAAACAACCTTGGAAACCTATCCCAAAGAGGGGCACAAGAGTTGTTAATCATCCAGTGGTCAGACCATAAAAGTAATGTGTCTCCTCTTTTGACTATGACAGAGGTAACAACCCTGAATTTGTCCATTAACTTAGAAATGTCTCGCCACCAAAAAGAACCACAGACTGTGGTGTCATGAGGGACTCTCTCAAAATAACAAGAGTCCCAAACCAAGTGTACCCATGGAACATCTGCTTTGTTATAAAATTTGTTTAGATGCTTGAGAAGCAGAGCCTCATTTTGCAACCCTAGATTCAAGATTCCAAGTCCTCCCTTCATTTTTGGCCTGCAAACTAGGGGCCAAGCAGCCAATGAATGGACCTTTTCCTGACCATACTTCCTCCAAAGGCACTGTCTCTGTATTCTTTCCAGTTGCTTCAGAATGCCCTGTGGTATGGACATGCTACAAAGGAAGTAAATTGGTAGGGATGAAACCACAGAGTTAACGAACTGCAACCTACTGCCTTCAGGCAGAAACCAAGAACTAGCAGTAAGCCTTCTCTCCATGCAATCCGCTAGAGGTAACAGATCAATGATTTTTGGCCTAGTGGTACCCACAGGTAGACCCAGATATGTGAATGGCATTGTGCCTATCTGGCAACCAATTAGAGCAGCATGGTCAGAAGCAACAGAGGCCTCCACATTGATTGGATACATTGAGGACTTGTGGAAGTTTATCTGCAGACCAGTAGCCAAAGAGAAAGAATGCAATACTGATTTAAGAACCTCCAACTGAGAGCTGTCAGCCTTCACAAAGAGCAATGTGTCATCAGCATATTGCACCACTGGATAATCTGGATCATGTGTTGGCAGAGGCAGTTTAAGTAATCCCTATCTGAGGAGATTATTAATCATGGTCTGCAAGAGGTCAGTAGCAATCACGAAGAGCAAGGGAGAGGTAGGGTCTCCTTGCTTTACACCACACTTGAACTTAAAGTGCTTACCAGGGACTCCATTCAGCAGAATAGAAGAAGTGCCAGAAGCTAAAAGTTGCTGAATCCAGATGATCCATTTCCTATCAAAACCTTTTGCTCGAAGGATTTTTATGATTGCCTCATGCTTAATAGAATCAAAAGCTTTTTCAAAATCAAGCTTCAGTAAAAATATTGGCTTCTTTGACTGATTGCACTGGTGAATGTATTCAAAAGTACAAGCAATGCAATCTTGAATTGTTCTTGACTTAATAAACCCATATTGATTCTTATGAACACATTTGGTGATTTCCTCCTGGAACCTATTAGCTGCAAGTTTGTTGAGAAACTTAAGACCCACACTGGTGAGAGATATTGGCCTGAAATCACACACATTAACAGAAGTTTGCTTCTTAGGAATCAATGTAATGAATGCATCATTGAGGTTCTCCAGCTGAGCTGTCCTTGCATGAAATTCCTTCACCAACCTGATGAAATCACCGGAAATGATGTGCCAACAACTCTTCATAAAAATCCCATTAAAACCATCAGGCCCAGGTGCCTTATCAATGGGCAATTCTTTAATCACTTTCTCAATTTCTTTGACCTCAAATTGCTTGTGAGGACCTCCAACCCCTGCACTTTTGGTATCAATGAAATAATGTCCTCCCCCAACTCAATTGGCTTTATAGTTCCCATTCTGCTCTTGAAAGCACCCAAGAATTCCTGAGCCATTGTGTCATGATCTGAAGAAACTGAACCATCAGACAGAACTAAGCTAGCAATGGAATTCCTTCTGTACCTTTCTGTTGCCATTGCCTGGAAAAACTTGGAATTTTCCTCACCCACTTTGATATATCTGATTGTACACCTCTTCTTCTAGTATAGAAATTGGAGATGCAAAAGATGTTCATGGTGCAACTTAACTATTTTCCTGAAGTTAAATTCAGTTTTGCACAAAGGCCTCATGTCCTCCAAGTTATCTAGCCACAAGATTACCCAATTACACTTCTCAATCAGTCCTTTAATGTGTGATAGCCCTTTCTGCCATTTCTTGAGAGCAAACCTCAACGCTTTCAATTTGTCCAAAATAATAGCTGAAATGTGGGTTTTACGAGAAGGTTTAGCCCAAACCTCTTGCACACATTCCATGAAACCAGGCTGATGCACCCAGTAGTTCTCAAATCTGAAGATATGTGCCTTTCGAATTGTGGTACTGATAGAGATTAAATAGGGCACATGATCATAAGCCGTTTTTGCAAGAGGTGTGACTTGAGCCATAGGATACTGATTAATCTAGCTAGCAGAGGTAAAAACCCAATCAAGTTGTTCAAGGAGTGGCAAATCTTGCATGTTCGACCTGGTAAATCGTCTGCCTTTTAGTGGAATTTCTAACAACCCCAAATGAACAATGATCTCATTGAAAATGAACATATCATTAAGATCTCCACCAGGAAGATTTCTATTTTCCCTTGACGTAATGAAGTTAAAATCCCCCATTAGCAACCAGTTCTGATCAGATTCTACCTGAAGGTTGTATAGCCAGCTAACAAAATTATCTCTTAATTCTCCTTGACACGGTCCATACACATTTACCAAAAACCATTGATCATTATTATGTACGAAGGTGAAGCTAATCACAGTATCAAAAGATTGCACATCCAATAGCATTCCTTTAAAAACATCAGACCGCGAGATAGTTAGAATACCTCCAGATGCTCCTCTCGAAGGAGATTCAATGAAACTATCAAAACCCACTGGACAAATGCTCTTAATTAAAGTGCGAGCGCAAGAGGAGAGCTTAGTTTCCTGTAAGCAAACGATTGCACACTGACTTTCAATTACTTTCTCTCTGACCGAGCGTTGCCTAGCATCAGAGTTTAAACCTTTGACATTCCAACAAAGGATTTTCCAGCTACGCGTATGCATTCGATTCATAGAAGCATAAGTAGAGTTGCAGCAATAACAGTATGACATGCAATGCCATACCACTACTGGAATTTGCTTATTTGCCGTCTGCCTATTCTTTGCCGTCTCCTGGCGGACGACAAAGAAGGTCTTTGCCGTCAGCTTGCAAAAAACGGACGGCAAAGAGCTGGCTGATGGCAAAGAATGTCTTTGCCATCAGACAGTTCTTTGCCGTCTGCTGGCGGACGGCAAAGAATGTTTGCCGTCAGCGGGCGGACGGCAAAGAGGGAGGTGGGCCCCACTAACGAGCTGTTCATAAAAAACCTAACGGCCCCCTCTTTGCCATCCGCCAGCGGACGGCAACGAGCAAGAAAGCGGACGGCAAAGGGGGGCGGGCGGCAAAGAGATAACCTAACTAACGGCTCCCCACGCCGCCCCTCCCTCTCTCTCTCTTTCTGTCCTCTCTCCCC
>NC_057805.1:265555504-265556043 GCF_018294505.1 Triticum aestivum | reverse complement strand
GACCTCCCCCTCCACCGGGTCGCCGCCTCCTCCAGCGGCCGCCGCAGCCGTCCGGCCTCCCCCTCCACCAGGTGAGCTCCTCCCCCTTTTTTGTTTAATTAGTTTCTTTTTGTTTCTTTTAGTTTAGTTTCTGTTTTAGTTATAGTTATAGTTTAGTTTTAGTTTAGTTTATTTTAGATTAGTTTTAGTTTTAGTTTATTTTAGTTTAGTTTATTTTAGATTAGTTTTAGTTTAGAAGTAGAAGGAGGAGGGAGGAACGGGAGGAGGGAGAAGAAGAAAGAAGAAAAGAAGAAGAGGAGGAAAAAGGAGAAGAAGAAGAAGAAGAAGAAGAAGAGGAGGAGGAGGAGGAGAAGAAAGAAGAAGAAGAAGAAGAAGAAGAAGAAGAAGAAGAAGAAGAAGAAGAAGAAAGAGGAGAGGAGGAGAAGAAGAAAAGGACAAAAAGAGACCCCCGACACCCGATCGACACCCCGACACCTCGACACGACACCCCGACCCCGACCCCCGACCCCCGACCCCCGACACCCTGACACCACACCCCG
>NC_057805.1:265552007-265555430 GCF_018294505.1 Triticum aestivum | reverse complement strand
CACCTTGACACCACACCCACCCTTACCCCCGACCCCGACCCTGACACCACGACCCCGACACGACACCCCGGCACGACAACCCGACCCCGACACGACACCCTGACCCCGACACACCGACACCCCGACACCACACCCCGACCCCATATATATTTGTGTTGATCGGGTGTATTTTTATTATGGTCATGATTATGATACACTTAAATTATATACATATTATTATGTTCATGTCAGGTATCCAAATTTTTATGTTGTACTAACTTTGTTTACTTTTTGTCATTGCATGTGTTGACAGGATGGTGGGCAAGGGTCAAGAGCGCCCGATCCTCCTACGAGCGCTGCAGGGAGGGGTGGTTCCATTATTGCATCCCCGCCCCTTCGGAGAGCGCTGGTAGACAGTATGCAGACAACTGTGGCGGGCGCTTCTTCTGCGGCTGGGAGAGGTCGGGGGAGGACGAAGAAGCCTGCTAGAGGTGGACGTGGCAGCGGGAGAGGTAGGAAGGCTGTTACGCCTTCCTCGCCGCCACCCTCAGCTGATTCACCCGACCATATGAGTGCTCCGTCTGACGTGGACCCGTCTCGGACTCCGGTCCATGAGCCTCCGATCACTGATCCTTCCCCCCACCAGACTCGGGTCGCCGATCCTTCACCCCACGTGAGTCTGGTCCCAGATTCTTTGTCTCAAAAGACTCCGGTCACGGGGTCTTCGTCCCAGAAGACTCCGGTCACGGGGTCTTCGGCCCAGAAGACGCCGGTCACGAGACTCCGGAGGCTAGTGGCCCAGAGGATGGTAGCGAGGACACATTTTCAGATGATAGCTACAGCGACGACGAGCTGGTTGAGAAGGGCAAGAAGGTCTACATGTGTGGCGCAACAAAGCTCCCGCCCGTGCCAACGACCCCCGACCAGAGGTGGTTGATTGCGCCTAAAGGGTTGAAGTAAGTGCATTTACTATTTTTAACCTTTTGCCTTCATGTTCCTTCAAATTAATATCTAATGCGTTGGCCTTGTCATACTGCAGGGGCTGGGTACGCCCCCCTGGTGCCCGTAGGCCCAACCAGGTCCTTGGTGTGCTTTGCCGGCAACACTTCCCAGGGTGGGTCACGTTGCCCGGTGAGGGTCAGGTTCCACAGCTAGCACTGACCTAGGAGCTGTACTCGGTTGCCCAAGCCCCGCCAGAGGAGAAGTTCGACGGTGTCTTGTGCGAGACGATGGCCGACATTGTGTTCCGTCGGTTTTGGGTAATTTCTCCTTTACGGAATTAAAAATCAGCACTACCTAGTGATTGTACTAATCAGTGTTGCCTTGTTTGATTGCAGACCTTCTACAGGGTTTCAGAGGGAGAGCAGGAGGCCGCGTCTATGGTTGTCGAAAACAAGTGCAAGCGCCTACTTCAGAACTTAAGGCACGAGGCTCGGGTGCAGGCCGTTCGAGACTACTAGGCCTCGAAGGGTATTAGGAGGGGCAAGCAGAAGTGTCGCGGCAAGTTTCTGAGTAAGGAGAAGTACATGCAGGTAATTACCTATTCTTAAGGCCTTGAACTTAGTTTTCTTGATTTGATTCGTAGGCGTAGCGCTGAAATTTCTCTTGTCTCACTTAGGTGCCCGCGAGATGGTGTGTGGATAAGATGGACTGTTGGGAGGCGTTGGTGGATGTGTGGTGCTCTGACCAATGGAAAGTCGAACACCAAAAGGCCAAGGATAAGCGCGACCAAATGGAAGGTGTGCCACACCATCAAGGGAGCTCCAACCTGTTTGAGTACGGGGATAACTGGGTATGTGGTTTGCTACATGATTCATGCAATTCATTCTTCATGCTAGCATTTATCCCTTCCAAAATGACTTAATTAATATGCTTAGTTAGTTAAAAAATGGCATAACTACCTTGGATAGTTCGTTTATGCCATATTTAGCTCTAAAATGACATAATAACCTTAGATAGCTCTATAAAATGACTTAATATGCTATAGTTAGCTCTAAAATGACATAATAACCTTGGATAGCTCAATAATGACATAATAACCTTTCTTAGCTCCAAAATGACCTATTTACATAGCAATATCATTCTCCAAAATGACCTTAACTAATATTTTGTTCCTCTCTCTCAGGCGCACCACCACAAGAAGCCTATGCCAGGTCTGTTCGACCTCTATGGCATGGCCCATATGGCCCCATACAAGAACGCCAAGCCATTCACGGAGTCTGGCCTAGATGATCCAGAGAACTTCACCAACAAGACCTCCCACCACAAGCTTGTGTGTTACAGAGACAAGGGGAAGGCGATGAAAGGGGAGGACTTTAACCCGAGCCAAGATCCTTTTGATACAGAGCTGGTGATGATATCTGGTGGTGGGAGGTCCCATGGCTCTCAAGCCATTGGTGATGGACTGATACGTTGTCCTAAGACTCTCCCGTAGATCAAGAAGCGCCTAAGTAGCTCTGATCTTGAGATTACGCCTCGTGCACGGCCCGTGGAGATCGCCATGGCAGTTAATTATACGGACTCTCTCACCTTTCCTCCATTACATTGTGTGTGCGTCTGTCGATGATTACATGATGCTAACGAGGAGTGGTGTGTTGCAGACTATTGTTGAGAAAGAGAGATTGAAGACGAAGGCGCTTGTGGAGGAGGAAAAAAGGGAGGCACAAAGGGAGGCAGCGGAGAAGCAGAGGGAGATGGAGGAGAAGACAGTTAAGCTGTTGGAGGAGGAGAGGAACCGGAACGACAGCACTAACCGAGCCCTATACGATCTCATCATGGTACGTTTCTCGTGCATATTAATAAGCCCAATCATGCACGTAATGTTCGCATTACTATCCAATATGACTGACTCGTGAGAACCAAATGTGCAGACCATGTACGAGAAAAACGGTCAGGCCCCTCCGCCAATGCCCCAGATTGCTCCGGCGACCACGGTGAGTTTGATTTGAATGGTCGTTTCTTACTAATATTCACATTTCAGTTTGCGAACTTGCTAACGAGACATTATTGGAAATGATCTTTGGTGCAGCATGGCTCCCGACAAGCATCGACCACTCCTTCTGCCAATGCTGGAACCCCGACCGGTCCTTCACCTCCGTCTGGCACTGGCCCAGCCCCGAACATTCCTACACCTCCGTGATAACGGTATTTTCCTTCTTATTTAGTGTGTTTAGTACATTTATGACATAATTTAGCCTATTTAGTCCACAAATGACATAATAAGATGAAGAAAATCAAGGAAGAGGAAGGAATGAAGGAATAGGAAGAAAAGAAGAAGAATAAGGAGAAGAAGAAGATCTTCTTCTTCGTCTTCTTCTAGTCTTCTTCTTCTACTCATTCTTCTTCTTCTCCTTCTGTTTCTCCTTCTCCTTCTTCTTCTTCTTCTTCTTCTTCTTCTTCTTCTTCTTCTTCTTCTTCTTCTTCTTCTTCTTCTTCTTCTTCTTC
>NC_057805.1:265550114-265551237 GCF_018294505.1 Triticum aestivum | reverse complement strand
GCTAGGTAAGCTCAGAAATGGTATTTTACTTCTTATTTAGCCTATTTAGTCCATTTATGACATAATTTAGCCTTTTTAGTCCACAAATGACATAATAAGATGAAGAAAATCAAGGAAGAGGAAGAAAAGAAGGAATAGGATGAAAAGAAGAAGAAGAAAAGAAGAAGAAGAAGAAGAAGAAGAAGAAAAAGAAGGAGAAGAAAAGAAGAAGAAAAAGAAGGAGAAGAAAAGAAGAAGAACTTCTTCTTCTTGTTCTTCTTATTCTTCTTCTTCTAGTCTTCTTCTTCTTCTTCTAGTTTTCTTCTTCTTCTTCTTCTTCTCCAAAATGAAGTTGGGTCTAAGTTATATCCCATAATATGCTTAGTTAGGTAAAAAATGGCATAATTAGCTAGGTAAGCTAAAAAATGGCATTTTTCTTCTTATGTAGCCTATTTAGTCCATTTATGACATAATTTAGCCTATTTAGTCCACAAATGACAGAATAAGATGAAGAAAATCCAGGAAGAGGAAGAAAAGAAGGAATAGGAAGAAAAGAAGAAGAAGAAGAAGAAGAAGAAGAAGAAGAAAAAGAAGGAGAAGAAAAGAAGAAGAACTTCTTCTTGAAGAAAAGAAGAAGAACTTCTTCCTCTTCTTACTTCTTCTTCTTCTTCTTCTAGTTTTCTTCTTCTTCTCCAAAATGAAGTTAGCTCTAAATGGCATAATATGCTTAGTTCATTCAAAAATGGCACAATTAGCTAGGTTAGCTCCATTTTACCTAAGTATTATTACTTCTTCTTCTTCTTCATTTTCTTATTCTTCTTCATTTTCTTCTTCTTCTTCTGATTCTAGCTAGTCTTCTTCTTTTCTAACTTTCTTGTTTCCATTTTGCAGATTTAATTCACTATATGGAAGATTGCATGGATGGAGTGCTTGTTTCCCTTATCTTTTTTTTCGTTTGTATCGATGAAAAACATGGAACTTGTTATATGGATGCATGGAACAATGTGTTGGATGAACATTGTGATATGTAATATGTATATATGGATGGAACTATGTTTATTATGTATATATGTATGTTGTGATGGAGATAGATATGTATATGTATATCTGTGTGTGCCTGTGAACAAAATATATATATGTATAT
>NC_057805.1:265541529-265549539 GCF_018294505.1 Triticum aestivum | reverse complement strand
GGACGGCAAAGCTATTTGCCGTCCGCTAGCAGACGGCAAAGAGGCCACGTGGCAGCTACCTGTGAAACCTGGGAACACTGGCTGCCTATTTGGTCACTTTGCCGTCCGCCAGCGGACGACAAAGATTCAAAACACTTTGCCATCTGCCAGCAGACGGCATAGCTGGCCACGTGGCAGCTTCGCAGTACTGCCTAGCTGAGCTATTTGCCGTCCGCCAGCGGACGGCAAAGTGATTTGAATCTTTGCCGTCCACTGGCGAACGGCAAAGAGCGCCGTTAGCCCCCTAACGGCTCTCACGACACCGCACTGCCGTCCATTCTCTTTGCCGTCTGCTGGCATCGGATGGCGGACGGCACAATCCTTTGCCCTCCGTTTCTGAAAAGCGGACGACAAAGAAGGCCTTTGCTGGCACCCTTTCGTCCGGACATTTTGCCGTCTGCTGGCCGACGGCGAAGAGGTTTGCCGTCCGTGAACCAGGCCTTTTCCGTCCGCCATGGCGGACGGCAAAGAAGCTGATTCCAGTAGTGTACATCCCAAAACATAGCAGAAGGGACACGCCCAGTCTCTAACACACAACACAAGTTCCACAACCTCATAAAGAGTAGCAAAAGTAACCCGCACGCAACATCTAGGGAAAGATTTGGTGTTCAACATTTAAACACAAGGGGAGGTTGAGTCGTCCTTGGGATTAGCCATAAGCTTCTCCTTGGAAAGCAGAGAAGGGTCGATCTCCAACTTAGCACCAATCGCCTGCAACACCTTGAGTGGAGTGTTGGGGGGCACAGCTTCAGTCTTGTCATCTTCAGCAACGGCTGCAGAAGTGTGCTGGGCCGCAACTTCCATGGGCT
The DNA here is from genome assembly GCF_018294505.1 of Triticum aestivum. NCBI lineage: Eukaryota > Viridiplantae > Streptophyta > Magnoliopsida > Poales > Poaceae > Triticum > Triticum aestivum. Next base: position 265,548,691 of record NC_057805.1, on the reverse strand, counting down.
TGGACTGTGGACACCTCTTCGTGGGCTGGAGAGAAAGTTGTTCAAATACCACCGGTTTGAAGCCATCCCGTTTTGCCGCGCTGCGGGTGCATCACCTCACAGACGTGTCCACCAGAGGTGTAGAGGCCTTCTTTCTCCCCCTCAGTTTCTTCTCCTTAACCTGTGAATCTGCAGAAAAGATCACAGAAGAGATAGAGGACATTTCCTCCGAGATTGCAGGCTGCACAGCTTCAGACATGACAGCATCAGAGTCCGGAGTAAGACCTTCAGAGTCAGGGGAAACATCTTCAGACATGGTGACAGCAGGTGTCACATTTTCAGAGCAAGAAACCGCATCCATAGACGAACCTCCAAACAACGCTCTGGCCACAGGGCGCTTGGCCACAAAAGGTTTCCTTGCAGTGGAAACGATCGGCAGACTTGCAACCAACATTGATAGCTTGCTGGACTCATCAAAAGCGATCGACCATGTACGCTTGGAGTAAGTGACTGTACCCAAGGGTTTGAAGTAGATTGACCTGGGCACCTCCTTGATAGTGAAATCAGACATTAAGTTTTCAAACGACCTCTTCCAGATCATCTGAGGAGGGAGAGGTGGTCCAGCAACAATCCTGGCCATGCCAATAAAGACTTGATGATACTGAATGATAGGAGGCTGGTAGGGAACAATCGTGAGCGGATTTTCCACCAGGGAAGGTTGCTCATCTTGAACATGTTGACCATGAATTATCATCTGTTGCTCCAGAATATGTTGAAGCTGCTGATCATGCTCATTATGCTCCTGCACTTGCTGCTCAACTGAAACTGATCCTTCCGGCTGGCCAATCAAAATGGAAACTTGATCTTGCTTGGGCTGAACAGGCGGAGGGTGCTGATCAACTTCCACCTCATCCCCCTAGAGAGCATTTCCCCAACCCGCATCTGGGATGTTTTCAGGTGGTGGTGGAGGAGCGATAGGTGCATCGTTCCACCCCAGCATTGGGTAGGGGGGGGGGAGAACAAACGGCAGATTATCTGGTATCAGATTCCCCGGCATAGGATGAGGATTGCCATCCAGAGGCATTGGGTCCTCATCATTCGGCATCTGGTCAACAAAATCTGCCCCAAGGACATAACACGCAGCCGTCCATGAGACCTGAGTGCCACCCCATTCAGCATAATCCCCAAACACAACATCACGTGGAACCAAGGGTGTATTTGGAAAACTGGCCTCAACCAAAGTACGGACCAAATACGGATCTTCACTGTCCCAAGAATGAAACTTTCCAAACGTGCCTACCGCTTGCAAGATAAACTCAGGAGTACGATAATCAAGCGGGATTCCAATGAACATAAGCCAGCCTTTGCGAAAACCATGGGTGCCCTTAAAATTTCCCCCCTCGTCATGTTTCATAAATCTAACAAAACGATCATTTTCCAAAGGAAAGGGAGCATGCTGGATCAAAGAATATCTGACAGTAGGACCCCGAACTTGAAACAATCCAACTCCGTGAAACCAGGGCTGAGCAGAATGCACCAAGGTACCTCTGTCCTGAATAAACTGAACAATCTCCTCCCGCACAGGCCCCAGCGGGCCCTCCGGCGTGGGCATGACCTCCGCGACCATGAAATCCTCATGGCGACAGGGAGGGCGAGCAGCAGGCGTGAAGAAGGTGCGGGGAAGACGCCAGTCGCTACCATCGATGATGTGATGGCCCGCCGGCACAGAACGCTGCGGATCAAGCTCGTAGTTCTCCATGGACGATGGGGGAGGAGCTGGCCTGGGGTTTTCTTCGGCCGGAAGAGGAGGAGATTGGAATAATGTGGGCGGCGGCGATGGGACTGGACTAGCTATCCCAATAACTCCGGCTCCCTTCCCATGATAGGCAGAGGTTTCCGATATACTCGTTTTTTGTTGCAGAGAAATTTGCTTCCAAACTAATCCATTGGAGCGCGCGAAATCATTGCAGTCTTTCCTAGCGTGACCCGAGAGAGAGCAAGCCGAGCAGACCGCTCGCATTCCACATGCAGCTGCCAAGTCACCCCTCTGGGTCTAAATAGTGCAGGTTAACACCCGGTCCACCATGTCATCGACCATGGACTCAAATTGCCGGGCTGCCTCTTGGGACGTAGGAATTTCCTGTGTGACGACGACTTGAGAATGGAGGAGAGGCCTGCCCATCAGAAACTGGGCTACCACCAGAAATTGGGCTAGGCTGCAGCACTGGGCCTCCAATACGTTGGGTCCTCGAGGGCAGCGGGCAGGTGGCTGGGCAAGCATTTTCAACTGGAGGAATTCATGCTTCCGCAAAACTCGCGGAAAGATTGCTAGGTAGCAGATCCACCGAAACCAGATCACACACCGGCGATGAGGCGGCTGGACGGTGCAACTCCGGCATAGGGACGACCGATCAAAACACAATAGGTGGCCTAGCCACAGTCCAATGCAAATCAGGAGGTGGTGGCTGATGAATAACAACACGCTCATGTGCAGAAAGATCATAACCCCCATCAGTGATCGTGTCAATACAATTTTGTGTTGCCGGGTATCTATAACCTTTGCAAGCTGAATACTTCTCAAAAGTGGCAAAATATAATTTCTTCTTAGCAGAACTTTCTGACTTAAAAGAAGATCTAATCGGCGGCTTATGCATGGCCAGCAAACCCAAAGATGATCTACGCTTGGTTGGACTAATTAAAATCCATTCAGCGTCACATTCCTTACGCTAGATCTTAACTTCTCTAACCCAATTTGGTCCACCATTGCCCTAAAGATTAAAGTAGCATTTAAATAGATCACAAGCAAAAGAACGTAGATCCATAATAAGAAAACCAACTTGCTTGCAGGAGACTTGGAAAGAGAACACCTTATCCTTGATGTGAGAGACACAAAGACCTATTGCCGAGCAACCAATCACAGCTTCCAAGGCCGCCGCCACCGAATCCTCTGACAAGCGGAAGGCATGACGGCTAAAAGACACAATCAGAATAAAAGCCCTCCATCGACCCATTGGATGGATCGTGTGACTAGTAGATTTAAAAACCTCATCTAAGAAAACCCTACCCTTGGAGAAATCCAAGCCAAGGGTAGATCCACCAGAGGAACCCATGTGAGATGGGTATTTCCTTGATCCTAAGGAGACGCCGGAGAAGATGATTGGAAAGGATCCACAGATTAGTGGGAGCGGTCATCGGTATGTTACTTGCCTGAGATTCGATTGTCAGTATCTTCATACCTATTTCAATCTTGTTACCGGCAAGTCTCTTTACTCGTTCAGTAATGCATCATCCCGCCACTAACTCATTAGTCACATTGCTTGCAAGGCTTATTATGATGTGCATTACCAAGAGGGCCCAGTGATACCTCTCCGATACTCGGAGTGACAAATCCTAATCTCGATCTATGCCAACCCAACAAACACCTTCGGAGATACCTGTAGAGCATCTTTATAATCACCCAGTTACGTTGTGAAATTTCATAGCACACAAGGTATTCCTCCGGTATCCGTGAGTTGCATAATCTCATAGTCAAAGAAATATGTATATGACATGAAGAAAGTTATAGCAATAAAACTCAATGATCAACATGCTAAGCTAACAGATGGGTCATGTCCATCACATCATTCTCCTAATGATGTGATCCCGTTCATCAAATGACAACACATGTATATGGTTAGGAAACTTAACCACCTTTGATTAACGAGCTAGTCTAGTAGAGGCTTACTAGGGAGACGGTGTTTTGTCTATGTATTCACACATGTATCAAGTTTCCGTTCAATACAATTCTAGCATGAATAATAAACATTTATCATGATATAAGGAAATATAAAATAACAACTTTATTATTGCTTCTAGGGCATATTTCCTTCAGTCTCCCACTTGCACTAGAGTCAATAATCTAGCTCACGTTGTCATGTGATTTAACACCAATAGTTCACATCTTTATGTGATTTGTTCACATCCCCATGTGACTAACACCCAAAGGGTTTACTAGAGTAAATAATCTAGTTCACATCGCTATGTGATTAACACGCGAAGAGTACTAAGGTGTGGTCATGTTTTGCTTGTAAGATAGTTTAGTTAACGGATCTGTCACATTCAGAGCCGTATGTATTTTGCAAATTTTCTATGTCTACAATGCTCTGCATGGAGCTACTCTAGCTAATTGCTCCCACTTTCAACATGTATCCAAATTGAGACTCAGAGTCATCTGGATCGGTGTAAAAGCTTGCATTTACGTAACTCTTTACGATGAACTCTTTATCACCTCCATAACCGAGAAATATTTCCTTAGTCGGCTTAGGTAACTAAGGATAACTTTGACCGCTGCCCAGTGATCCACTCTTGGACCACTATCGTACCCCCTTGCCAAACTCATGGCAAGGTACACAATAGGTCTGGTACACAACATAGCATACTTTATAGAACCTATGGCTGAGGCATAGGGAATGACTTTCATTCTCTCTCTATCTTCTGCCGTGGTCGGGTTTTTGAGTCTTACTCAACTTCATACCTTACAACTCAGGCAAGAACTCCTTCTTTGACTGATGCATTTTGAACTACTTCAAAATCTTGTCAAGGTATGTACTCATTGAAAAATCTTATCAAGCGTATTGATCTATCTCTATAGATCTTGATGCCCAATATGTAAGCAGATTCACCAAGGTCTTTCTTTGAAGAACTCCTTTCAAACACTCCTTTATGCTTTCCAGAAAATTCTACATCATTTTCGATCAACAATATGTCATTCACATATACTTATCAGAAAGGTTGTAGTGCTCCCACTCACTTTCTTGTAAATACAGGCTTCACCGCAAGTCTGTGTAAAACTATATGCTTTGATCAACTCATCAAAGCGTATATTCCAACTCCGAGATGCTTGCACCAGTCCATAGAAGGATTGCTAGAGGTTGCACACTTTGTTAGCACCTTTAGGATTGACAAAACCTTCTGGTTGCATCATATACAACTCTTCTTTGAGATATCCATTAATGAATGAAGTTTTGACATCCATTTGCAAAATTTCATAATGTGGCAATTTCTAACATGATTCGGACAAACTTAAGCATCGCTACGGGTGAGAAGGTCTCATCATAGTCAACTCCTTGAACTTGACGAAAACCTTTCGTGACAAGTCGAGCTTTGTAGACAGTGACATTACGAACAGCATCAGTCTTCTTCTTGAAGATCCATTTATTCTCTATGGCTCTTCAATCGTCGGGTGTAGCGACCCGACCTCAAATGGTCAAGTCTCTGTGCTTCAGTGTCATCCCTGGATCGGTAATGCTGACACACACAGTACTCGAAGGATTTATAACAGAGTAGCAATCACACACTTATTTCATCGAATGTCTCAAAAGAGAACTTATTACAATAAATATGGCTTAAGGCCATCTAATACGATAACAGCGGAAGGCTTGGAAGATAAAGTGAGTCCATCACCTCCAACGGCATAGCTGAGCTGCACGACAACGACCTAACAAACCTTACTCCTCGTCTGAAAAGTCTGCAACATAATATGTTGCAGCCTGAAAACGGGTCAGCACATGGAATATGCTGGCAATATAACACAGTAGAGCAAGAACAGAATAATGCTATCACTACATGCATATTTGGCTGGTGGAAAGCTCTATGGTTATAGTTTTTGCGAGAAGCCAATTTTTCCCTACAACAAAGGAATAGATTTTATTTAACTATCATGGTAGTTGAAACATCATTGAGAAGGTTCCTCCAACTCAATCCCAATTAAAGTAATTATCATCCCAAAAATATCAATTTAGAGTGATGAGATACTTAGGATACTCCAAGTGCTAGATACTCAAGATTGTCCATAACCGGGGACACGACTAACCATGATTAGATTGTACACTCTGCAGAGGTTTGCGTACTTTTCCCCACAAGACTTGATCGCCTCCGTTGGATTTATCGCACTACATGGTGTTTGAGAAATGGATGACTGAGACACAGTCTTTCAGAAACATTAACTCTTTACTCCGGGCAGACCATAGCAACCTACATCCCTCTACCTGCTTATCCACCTCTTCAGGAGCTCATGCAACTTACTCAACTATGCTAGATCCCATAATAGCTTGTGGCTGCACACGGAAGTTTCTAGCATGAAAATATCTCTGTTCCCTTTGAGCCTGGGTGGCGGACCTTAGGATGATCGCACGGGTACTCCGGGATATCCTAGGACAACACTGGATTCTCCAGGTGCCCGACAAGCAATCCACCCAGATGTGTATTCAAGTTGCCACCTTAAGTTGAACCATTAAGTAAACATCTCACATATGTCATGGATTCACTCACCCAAACCACGTCTACGAGCATAGCATAGCAATGTAAGCAATACGTAGAAGTAATTTCCAAGGGTTTGAATATAACAGGGTAATAGGTTCTACCTCATCAACTACTTCCCAACCCACATGTTAATCACATCCTAATCATGCAGTGTTTGAGGATTGGAACTAATGCATAAAAACTGGGTATGAAAAGAGTATGATCAATGTGTTACTTGCCTTGCTAAAGATCCGCAAATCCTAGGGACTCGTAGTAGCACGCTTCGTACTCCGGGAATTCTATTACAAACAAACAATAGCATACATAAGAAATCAAGCAAAGAAGCACGGGTAAATCTCAAATAAGAAGAACTAACCAGAAAGTTCAACTTAAGAACTCCGGTTTGCAAAAAGAATCAAATAAAACGGAGCAACGAAACTCAAACTGCGCAAGAAACAAGATCCGTTTACTAATCTGGACTAAAGTCAAATTTTACAGTACCAAAATCTTATTCAAGTTGATTAAACAGAAAGAGGGTTTCGAGACGAAGATCTAGGCGCTTTAATCGCCTGATTTCGATAAACGAGCGAAAAGATAAACTAAAACAAAAATCGGATTTGAAATCGCGATAAAAAATAATCGCGGAAAATCCGAGAAAAAGAAAAAACTGACGAACAGGCTAACAAACGAAAATTCGTTGTCTGTAACTACCGAGCGAAAACCGTTCGTTAAAATGAACGTATGGACGAACGTTCGCTAAATAAAGTAAACCAAGAAAACCGGCGAACCGATCTAAAAAACAAACTAGGGTTTTCTAAAAAAACGGATCGGTTTTAGAATAAACCGAACGGCGGCGGCGGCGGCGGCGTGTATCTCCGGCGAGGCTCCGGCGAGGTGGGGCTGC
>NC_057805.1:265521222-265541234 GCF_018294505.1 Triticum aestivum | reverse complement strand
GAGGGGCAAGGCGGCGCGGCAGAGGAGTCCCGGCCGGACTAGGGGTCAGGCGGCGGCGGCAGCGCGGTCTCCTGGAGGGAGACGAGGCGCGGGGCGGTGGGCCGGCTGGCTGGGCTTCGGCCCAGCCGGGCGCTGGATTTAACAAAAAATTAATTTCTCCGAAACTTAAATAAATCCTAGAAAAATAAATAAAAATCTAAAAATGCCAAAACAAATTTTCGCCGTCTAAATAAAATATTTAGAACGAGATGAACATTTTCTTGGCCCTAAGATGCAACTTTGAAAAACGTGCAATTTTTCTAATGCAAATGTAATAGCAATAAACTCCGAATAAAATCCAATATTTGATTTTAATATTTTTCCTCCAATATTTCAATTATTTTGGAGAAGTCATATTATCTCCTCTCATATATTTTTAATATGAAATATTTTCGGAGAGAAAAATAATTAAAACCAAAAATCCTCGTTTCAATATTTGATAGAATTCAAATATGAAAATAATGAAATCCCCAACTCTCTCCGAGGGTCCCTGAGTTGCTTAGGATTTCGAGGATCGCAAAATGAAATGCAGCAAAAATATGATATGCATGAATGATCTAAGTATACCATTCCAAATTGAAAATTTGGGATGTTATATCGGGCAAGTCAACCAAAGTCCATACTTTGTTCTCATACATGTATCCTATCTCAGATTTCATGGCCTCAAGCCATTTTGCGTAATCTGGGCTTATCATCGCTTCCCCATAGTTCGTAGGTTCGTCATGGTCAAGTAACATGACTTCCACAATAGGATTACCGTACCACTCTGGTGCGGAACGTGCTCTGGTTGACCTACGAGGCTCCGTAGTAACTTGATCCGAAGTCTCATTATCATTAACATTAGCTCCCTCTCTAGTTAGTGTAGGCATCACTGGAACTGATTTCTGTGCTAAGCAACTTTCCTGTTCAAGAGAAGGTACGATTACCTCATCAAGTTCTACTTTCCTCCCACTCACTTCTTTCGAGAGAAACTCCTTCTCTAGAAAGGATCCATTCTTAGCAACAAAGACCTTGCCTTCAGATCTGTGATAGAAGGTGTACCCAACAGTTTCTTTTGGGTATCCTATGAAGATGTACTTTTTTGATTTGGGTTCAAGCTTATAAGGCTGAAGCTTTTTCACATAAGCATCGCAACCCCAAACTTTAAGAAACGACAACTTAGGTTTCTTGCCAAACCACAGTTCATACGGTGTCGTCTCAACGGAAGTCACAACCCTAGAATACCTGAGTGAAATAGTTGCATCTACACTCATGCATCACTCTTAAGTATGGTTATGTATGGAAACTAGTAATATCATCTTGCTCTATCTCATACTTTCTAGGTTGCTGATAATGAGACTCCCATAATTTTCAATAGATGAGGTTCCAGTTGGATAGCCAAGATGATGCAACCAGACAAGCTTGCACCCATGTTTTCAAGTCTGCTCTGCGACAGTATCGGTATAACATGAGGAAAACTCACTTTGAAGGCAAGGCTAATAGTGAACTTGCCCAAACATCTCCAGTGGAAAATATATTGGATAAAGACTGGAGAGGCCTCATTAAACACTGGTCTGATCCAAAGTATCAGGTACATTATATATATGTGATCAGATCACATGTTGAAGTCCTATTTACGCATGTGCCACACAAATCTATCTTCTTGTAGGTGAAATGTTCAAAGAACAAGGCCAACCATACGAAACTGAAATTCCAACAGATGACAGGATCTCGTAGCTATATTTCACACTGCGAGGCTCTTGTAATTAGCTGTTGTTTCGGTCTTTTCGCTGTACCATATTATCATATCTATATTGACTTGTTCCAAATGCAGAGGAAAGCCCGCAAGGACCAAAAAGTACCTGAACCAAATGCTGTGGAAATCTTCAGGGACTGTAACACCAGCAAGACGAAGGGCATGACTACACCAGCCAAAGCCGTTGTTGTAAGTCCTTAATCCTCATGCCTTTTAACTACTACTTACTCTGACTTGTGCCTTGAACTGCATGGTTTGCAGCCAATGTCTATTACTCTTTTCAATTTTATGCACAATTGCCTTAGCGTATCATTGCACCTTACAAGGTTTAAAAGAGAGGAGTGATGTTCCTTTGATCTTGACCTGTAATCTACTTCCGTGTTGGACTTGCCCACACAATGTTACAATTGCCTGTTTGTCTGTTCTCAGTTGTTTTGTGATATGAATGATGTCATACTATGCTTTTACCCTATTATAAACTTTGTCTCTTTATCCTTAGCTGTCAATACAATGTGAAGAAATAGACAATACATTAGCCATGGTACATAGTCATATGTTTGGAACCTGGTTTTATTATGTACTTTGTGGGAAAATACAACTAATATTTTACATGGGTTCACTAGAATAAGTTCTGTATATAGACCAGAGCTATTTTGTTTGGTTTTGCTGCTTCCTTAATATCTTCTGTTCTGGTACTACTAATTTAAAAACTCAACTTTTCAGCAAGCTATGGAAAAAATGGTGGAACTGGCACCTTCTGAAGGTGGCGAGGCAACTATAACCGCAATGTCAGCTCTTGCTGCAGTGGGTGAGTACCTGTCCACTAACCGTGCCAAAAGCATGTTCCTGCGCAATACTGGGTTGGTTGTTAAGGCAATCTCGTCAAAACTGCCTCATGATTAAGATATGCAAGCTCAAAACAATGTTATATCTGCGCTCCAGACACAAGTCCATTCCCTAACAGAGACCCTTTGTGAAACAAGGACAGACATTGTTCGATGTCGTCAAGATATGCATGGTTTTGAAACCAGACTGTCAGACATTTTCTATGTTGTTCAGGAGCCTAGGAGAAATGAAGGTGAAGGTTATGGTGCTCCATCGGACAATACATCATGAAAACGTAAGAGTCTGGTCAAATGAACTGAGCTTCTGAACTTCTGTTGGTGCATTTATCTGCCAGACTATTAACTTTTATGCCAACCTTCCTTTTGTTTTATAGTTGTAATTTGTTTTGTTGTGATACAAAATTTGTTCTTAACGTGCAGCCACCGGCTGAAGAAAACAGCAAGCCATTTTTGTATAGTGTAGGGTGTTCCCTATATTTGCACTGGTGGCGATCTTTGATGCCTAGTAGATGTAATCTGTGCAATCGCCTTAATAGCCTAGCGTTAGTTTCGGGCTTATTTATTTCCAAGTCTTCTTTTTCCCTGGTTTGCTAGTGGCCGCAACAACCATGGGCCATATACAGACCGTGGTAACCTTGACCCTGCTACGGGCCATAGGATCCATGGGTCTCCTACGGGCCGTCTTTAAATGGGCCTCCAACACGGCCGTAGAATCGGTGGGCCTCGGGCCGTCGGATAAATGGGTCTACATGGCCCGTAAACGGGCATAATGGGTATCGGCCCAGCACGGTAACGGGCCGTTAACAGTCCGGAGGACTACAAAGGCTTAATTCTCACAGGCATAACGGATCGTTAATGGGCCAGAATATAGGACGGGCTGGAAACGGCGCAACGAGTTAATAGGCCAGAAACGGGCCGACTCTTGCCACGGGCCGAATTTGGACCATTAGGGGAACAGGCCAGTAACGGGCCGAAAGTAATCGATGGTCGGAAAGGAGCCCAAGAACGTATGAGCCGGTAGTAGGCCGAAAGCTAACACGGGGTGGAAACGGCCCATGTGAATCACGGGCCGTTAACGGGTACAAAGAAATTTACTATTCATTATGGGCTAGAATCACCGTGGGCCTCAAAAGGGCCTAAAGATACGAGGACTCATATGGGCCGAAAGACGTCGTGGGCCATACATGGGCCCAAAGTGAAATGGGCTGGTGTTATATTCGACGGCCCACATGACGTTGTTGGGCTGATTTCGGGTAGGCCCTAACGGGCCGTGATTTACTGGGCCGTAAAATGGGCTATTTGCAAAGAGACCGTTTACAGGCTTTTCATGTGCCAGCCCGCTAACTTTTGACCAAGTCAAACGTGCCGGCCTTTGTAAGCTAAATGGGCCTGTGGTGGACCGTCGCACATGTCGACATATCATAGGCGCCTATCTGACCCAATGACGAGCTGACACGTGTTTCCTCCGGCCAATCAGAATTTTACACGTGGAAATTTCCAATTGGTTTGGGCTGTTAACGGGTTATCGGATCCAAAACCGGACCCGATAGCTTAACGGCGACCCGTTACGGTGGAAGCCGCGTGTTGGTCACCCTTGACGAAAGCACTTCTGTGATGCGCGATTTATCGTCATGGAAGTGGACACTTTCGTGATGATAATTTTGGTAATGTCATGGAACACTTCTACGACAGCACATGTATGACTATCTTGATTCTGTCATAAAATTGTCATGTATGTACATGCATGACAGAAAACGTGACCTACAGTGACAAACACGTATCATCACGGAAGTGTATTTTTTGTAGTGTAGGGTTAGAACACAACTTACGATCTCGAGGTAGATCAAGCCTGTACTCGATACATCTCCCTTAATATAAACAAGACCAGGACATAGGGTTTTACCTCCATCAATAGGGCCCGAACCTGGTAAACATCGTCTCCCTTGTTCCTATTACCACCGATCCAAGATCCAGAGCTCGGGACCCCCTACCCCGAGGTCTTCTGGTTTTCACACCGACACTAGTGCTTTCATTGGGAGTTCCGTTGTATGATCAATAGAGGGATCGATAGCTCATATGCAGATTAACCACGACACCGACCACGAAAACGTATACGTCCCCGACCAACTTTCATGTTTGGCAGCATGATCTTTTCTGCTGATTCGGCAGGCCATCTGGCCTCCATCGAGAGCTACCCCCGGATCAGATCATGAATTTCGGAGGCTTCGAATACATCATGGTTCCCGTGGCGAGCTCGTCCTGTCAGGCTGGACGACAGGTTGGATTGAGGGCCTATCAGACATCGGGGGCTCGACCCGAAACCGATCTCCTTCAAGGAAGTCAGATCAGGATCCCCGGCACCGTCGGACCAAACACATCAACCCTCTGCGATCTCTTCTCGGCATCAAGCCCTGACACAAGTCTGGCCCCATCTCAGACAACACATCATACTTAGAGCCGACTCTTGTGCCGGATCCGGAGTCGACTTCGGATCCTCATCACGCTGAAGATGTGACAGGCTATACACCAGGTGTACTTCGAGTTAGCCTTGCCTAAAGCCAGGCCATGAACCCCGAGGAACTATCTCAGCTACATGAGATGCTCAACCGCATCTAGAGCCTATCAATCTCAGACGGTCCAACCTCGGTTTATGACAAGATCAGACTTAAAGCCGACAATCAGGAAATTTAGGTCCCACCCACCACCCACCTAGTGGCCACGGTCAATGATTTAACCGATGTGCTAGAGTATGACGAGGCCACTAACATGGATGAAGATGTCGATGGCCCTACAGAACCGCTTCGCTACTAGTAAACACTTGCAAGTGGACTACAACATCTACATAGGATATATATATATATGTATATATATATATGGTTGATACTCCTAGAAACCCTTCTAGACATCGTTGCAGACGCGGATGGGGCATGAATGGGGACCCCAATGGGAACAATGCCACTGCCGACAATGGTGGCACGACAACCGACGAGGCTGAAAATCCAGGAGAGGATCTTCAAGCCTCCCCAGAACGACATGCCACCCCCGAAGGAATCCCCGAGGACCTAGACCCCGATGACCTCTTTGAAGGGGCCGACCACAATTATTTGCCTGAATCTGAGGAAGACGAGAGCCTCAGTACCAAGGACTATATAGTCCCCTATTTGTGCAATAATTTGCCTCGTTTTGTTTTGGAGTTTGTTGACATAAACAGTATGGGACAGATGTGTTTGCTAGTGCACACAGAATAACAGGTCCCTGGAATCAAGAGGAGTTTGATTCAAACAATGAAGATAATCCCCTGCAAGGCATTGAAGGTTATCACCGAAGATTATACTTACAAGAGTGACCCCTCTAAAATTGCTGACGCGAAGTAATTGGTTTAGTGCATGTCCGAAGCGAGTGACTGCGATCGAGAACATTGAAGACAAAGTGGAGACGTAGCATTTATTTTGTTGTTTATTTCCTCTTCTTTAAGTCACATGACCACTGTACTATTAAGAGGGGTGTAGCGTTCAAAACTTTGATTCCCTGATGCTAAGCCCAAATCCAATGAAAGTTGCGTGAGAAATCTTAGATGGCTATGGATTCCTAGCCATAGACATTAATTGTCACTTGATAATGGGATCACATCATTAGGAGAATGATGTGATGGCCAAGACCAAAACGATAAACATAGCATATGATCGTGTCAAGTTTATTGCTATAGTTTTCTGCATGTCAAGTATTTGTTCCTATGACCATGAGATCATGCAACTCACTAACACCGGAGGAGTACCTTGTGTTTATCAAGCATGGCAACGTAACTGGGTGACTATAAAGATGTTCTACAGGTGTCTGTTGAGTTGGCATGGATCAAGACTGGATTTTTCACTCTGTATGATGGAGAGGTATCTCAGGGCCCACTCGGTAACACAGCATCACAATTAGCTTGCAAGAAATGTGACTAAAGAGGTAGCCACGGGATCTTGTATTAGGAATGAGTAAAGAGACTTGCCGGTAACGAGATTGAACTAGGTATGGAGATACCGACGATCGAATCTCGGGCAAGTAACATACCAATGGACAAAGGGAACTGCATAGGGGATTGGCTGAATCCTTGACATCAAGCTTCGATTGATAAAGATCTTCGTAGAATATGTAGGAACCAGGTCCTGCTATTGGTTATTGACGGTGGAGGTGTCTCGGTCATGTCTACATAGTTCTCGAAGCCGTAGGGTCTACACACTTAACGTTTGGTGACGATATGAGTATAGTTGAGTTATTGTGTTGGTGACCGAAGGTTTTTCAGAGTCCCGGATAAGATCCCGGACATGACGAGGAACTCCGGAATGGTCTGGAGGTAAAGATTGATATATAGGATGAAGGGCATCGGAGTACGGAAGTGTTCCGGGGGTACAGGGTTATTGCCAGGAGAACGGAAAAGGGTTTCAGGGGGGGGGGCGGCAAGTGTTGGGGGGCCTCATGGGCCAGGGGAAGGGGGCACATGAGCCTACAAGGGGCTAGGCGCCTCCCCTCACCCCAGCCCACTCAGCCAGGGAGGTGGTGTGCCACCCTAGGGCAGCCAGCCCCCTTTGCTTGGGATGCAAGGCGCCTAGGGGGGCCACCCAAACCCTAGGGCGCCTCCCCTTGGTGGCCGCACCTAGGGGAAACCCTAGGGCACCCCTTCCCTCCTCCCTTCCCCCAATATATAGAGGGGTAGAGGGAGGGCAGCCACACCCATCTATGCCATAGCGCTGCCCTTCCTCTCCCTCGTAGTTCCTCTCCATCTCCGCGTTGCTTAGCGAAGCTTTGCTGAGATTGCTCCACCACCGCCGCCGCCACGCCGTCGTGCTGCCGGAGAACTCGAGCTACTACTTCACCACCACTCACTGGATCGAGGAGGTGAAGGCGTCATCAAGCCGTACGTGTGTTGAATGCGGAGGTGCCATCCGTTCGGCACTTGATCGAGAGTTCGTGGTCGGATCATGATTGCATCACGAAGACGTTCGACTACATCAACCGCGTTTCTTAGCGCTTCCACTTAGCGATCTACAAGGGTATGTAGATGCAATCTCTCCTCTCGTAGATTGATCTTGAGGAGCATAGGAAATTTTTTGTTTCCCATGCAACGTTTCCCAACATTGTTGACACCAGATTTTGGCATGGTCAAAAGCATAATTGAGAAGACCTCAAATGGAAAAGTGCCCAATGTGAGAAAGTTCCGTATCGCCAAAAGGAGAAACTTTGATATTTGGGCCATAGCCATCCGGTCTCATCTCTAAGGCCGAAGTTATGTTCAAAGTACTGTGATTTTGTATCCAGAACACTATTCGGCTGATTACACCCTCAAGACTGCCTCGTATGAAAAAATGATCTACACGGATTGTCTTCGTCTCGTCGAAAAGATTGATTTTGATATAAAACTCATTCCAATCTGAGTTCGTATGCAAAATATAGAGCCATCGAAATGCAGCTCTGTCAGGAGGCAGAAAATGGCGCGCCCCACCAGACACCGTGTCTGATGGGTAGCGCGAATAATAGCCTGTTTTACGCAAGCGATTTGACCTTAAACATGACCTCTGATCAACAAAAGTTCAACATGAAAGTTGTTCGTCTTGTCGAAACGGTCAAGATTGCTTTTGGACTCGTTTCCATCCGAGGTCATTTGCCACCACAAAAAAGACCCGCAAGGTGCACCAGTTTAAACCGAACAGTTTTGGAAAGTCCGAACTAGGGTTTTGGACGTGAATCCAAGTCTTTTCCTTGCACGGGAAGTCCAGCCACCTCTTATATACCTACGCGGTGACGGCCGATTGAACAACACACAATCGAGAAAATCATCTACCACTTTTTATCTTTTATCTTTTCTCCTTAACCCTAGTTCTTCTTCTTCCTCGTTCTTCGTCTATTCTTCTTGTTGCAGGGCGCCGAAACTCGAGGCCCTAGGGGCGATCAGGTCGACCTAGGGCAGCCCATAGCCGTGCGCACCCTGACGGGGTCCCTCCCGGGCGTGTGGGGTTTCGGGTCCTCAAAAGCACCTGCAGGATTGCTTGCGTACCACGCTTTCGGACGGGTACACGGTGACGTGTTCATGTGCGAACACACTTTTTGGCGACTCCGCTGGGGACGAAGTTTTGAACATTCTCCAGCCCGTTCTTGCTACGAAGAGGTCATCATCTAGGGTTTGCAATGTACAAAGGTAATATGAATACCCAATTCCCTACTGTAGATTTAAATAATTCATATGGTGTTACTAGATCGTTCAATGATTATACTATATCGGCCAGCCCTAGTTTTTTCAATAATGCATCTAATTACATGCATAGGCCGATTCAAAGTAATTTACATGTTTCAACTTCTTATGATACTAGTAACATACAACATATGTATCCTAACTCTCATGCATCGGCAACCCCACAAATCCATATGCCGATGAACAGCATGATGGGTTTGGTTAATCAATTTGAAACACCTCATGTTAAAATTTCCAATAGCATACAAGAAAGTGTTTCACCCTTTTATTCATCGGCAACTAATTTGCAATATGTGAATCCAACCTTGCCCATGGATGGGAGAATTGGCCATACTGCTACTAGCTATTCGACCAGTTACTCTCAACCATCATATGCTACACCTCATGACAGAAATATTTCAGCACCATACACAACTGTAGATGTTCATAATTCGGCTTCACACCTTTCTGGTCATAGCCGAGTAAATGTAAATTTTACAGGAGCGGTTGTGCCAAATATTGTAGAAGATGAGGTAGTGGTGGCTGCATTGAAGAGTTTAGCCCAGAATAAGAGGATTAGTGCTCTTTGCCTTGAACAACATGAAAAGGGATATTTCCTGATTATGCGGCAATAAAAGCTAGAGTTTTGCAAGAAGATGAATCTTTGCCAATTGATAAAATTGGCGAGCAAAAATATGGTTTTACAACAATGCATATGCCTTCACCTAGTACTACAACATATTATACACCCCCTACACAATTGCAAAATTTCGGCAACACCCGTGTGTCATTGCCAAAAGAATCTAAAAGCATTGAGGGGAAATCATATTCGGAGTGGGGATGAAATTCATAAAGAACTTAAAGCCAATTTTGCCGCTCGCCGCCAGAAACAAACAGAGAAAGAATTGGCTCAAATAAAAGAAGCATTGCCAATTGGTAGAATCAATGAAAAGAAGGATGATTCGGAACATGAAGGTGCTTCGGTTGAAAAAGCTAAATCAAGTAGTTTATATTCTGATTCCATCAAACCCAAAGAGGCAAGCATTATTGAGAAAGGGCATGGCAAGCATAACAAAACGACCGTGCTTGATTTTTCTGAAGTTAAGGGAACCTACTTCCTGCCCTATGAGTTCCGTGCCATAGAAATTGACAAGGCTCAAGGACAAGAACAAGTAGCCGAACAAAGTTCGGTTGACAAGGATCCTCAAAGTAACAATGTACAGAATCAATAAAAAGGTGATGAAAAGGCATTGGGGAGCCATCCAAAGACGGAGAAAAGTGTTATTGAAGTGATACAACCATCATGCTCTCCCAATATATTTGTAGAGGTATGTTTAGCAAGTAATTTACCTATTTTCAGATTTGGTCACAACTTTATTGTTGATGCATCTATTAGAAAAATCCTCATAAGTAATTTTGAAAGACCAATGAAGAAGGGTAATTTACATGTTAGCAATAAAATTGTTATAGAACATATCATTCAATAAATTGTGCCATTTATAAAGACCGATAATGACTTATTGTTGCAGCCAAAGCTTTCGCCGTTGCTTTATCTAAAGTTCATGTCTATTTGGGTAGCTTTGCTTATTTCGTACTTGGCTTGCACTTGGTCTCAATTGAGACATGTATGTTCTAACTATTTTCGTTTTAGAAATTTAAAGCCAGGGTTAAATTCTGTTGAGAAAACCGATGCTAGTATAATATCTTACCCATAGACATCGGAGATAGAGTGCAAAACACAATGAATAGCCGAATGGTGTGATGCAAAATCTGAACCATTCGTCTGCTTAATCCCAAAGCAGTTCTCACAGCATGATCAGCCAGAAAATAAATTACCTTCAATTCAAGCATGTGTGATCAAATATTTAATTTGTTGCTGAAAAGTAATTACATAAGAATTCTTGATCACCATGTCAAGCCATCAATTCGAGGACGAATGTATTGTAAGTTGCATGATTCGTTCAAGCATAGTTTTGAGGATTGCAATATGTTTCGTCAAATAGTTAAATCGGCCATTGATAAAGGACGATTGAAATTTGTTGAAATACAAAGAGATGACTAGTCTATTCTGATTGGTCCTAATGGCAAAAAGTTTTTGCATCGGCTGCTTCAAGCCGATCCATTTAAAGAGAAGGTAAGAGTTGCAGGTGATAAAATCAAGCTTTCAAGTAAAGAAGTTGTTCAAGAGCACAATGAAAATATTCTTGAAGGCATGGGTTCTATTGAAGTTACGATGGAGACGCCAGGGACTGGGGGTAGCAAGCAAATCCAATGATCGATGAAAGCTAACCAAAAGAAAACACACGCCAAAATAAGCGCAAGTGTAAGAGATCAAAAATCACCTTCGCTGAATTATTGGATAAATATCAAAAGAAGACTGAAGAGCAGAATGCTTATCGGCCAAATCATGCAAAGAAACCAAGGTCAACCCCAAGGCGCAAATATGAGGATCAGTATTGCCAAAGTGAGAATTCAATGCAACATATTCATATCCTTATTTGGGGCCGCCAATGCCAATGCCGTGGATGCCTCCCTATGCTCATTTATATCCATATTCATCATGGGACATGTATGATACAAGGGCACATTCTCCATCTTATTTTAGACCATCTCACTAATACTATGCAGCTCCAAGAAGATCAACATTTGAACAATCACGCGTCAAAGACCGTTTCAATCATAAGGAATCGGTCCAAAGCTCAAGGAAGAAGAAAGAGGTGGTAGAGCGAGCTTACCGCGTGAAAAGAGATGGTCGTAAGTGTGCTACTTCAGATTTGATCTCAAATAACAAAGAGCCAATTAAAGTGTTGACATTGGCTACAAAAGGCAAAGAAGTGAAGCAATCAATTGATCAAAATTAGAGTGCCAAATATAAAGAAAATAAGTTAAGGGTGCACAAGGCCCAAAAAGAGTTGCCATTGGTTGAAACAAAATCACAGTCGAGGTGGTCACTCGGCTTATCGTGTTGGTAAAAGAAGGAGTTACAAAAGCTTAGTGCACAAGAACTTGAAGAAAGGAACATGGCATGGGTTCCCAAAGGAAGTACTCAAAATAATAATTATGTGCAAGCTTCCATTACAAGAAGTGCGGCAAAGGTGAAGAAGGAAAAGAATGAAAACTATGAAGGACCAACCGAAGGTTTCAACATCTTCGTTCTACACATTATCCATATTCTTCAACTATGCCATTAACGCCTATGCCATGGAATTCGTCATCAGGTATGATTGGTAACCCTCAATGGGCTTATTTTAATCCATGGATGCAATATAATTTCTTACATTATGAAAGGGTATTGCCAAATCACTATACATTTGATTAGCTACAACTTTGTTGCTGATCCAAAGGGCCAAAATACTTGATTTGTCATTTCATTTTTTTATTTCGGCTATATGTGCTTTGAATGAAGTTTACATGGTAATGGCCGATATTTATCTATCGTCCTAAGATTATGTCAAGGCATGGCCGGTGTAGTACTCTAACATTGTCCTTAGTTTGATTGGAGAGCAAGATAAGGTACCTGCTCATGGAAATTTATATGTACGCCTATATTATGATTGAATGGAGTTGAGACATCATGACCGATGTCATTGAATATATGCTGCATAGACCAATTCATAGTTGCAGAATTGGCTAGTGGGCTTATACTTTGTTTGGATATGATTTGGCTTATGCACCTTTGAGATCTATAAGAGGCCAAATCGTAGATGATTTTATTACTGAACATCGGATTACTGACGTGCATAATATTGATATTAGCCTTGTCTCTCTAGAACGATGGAGATTATGTTTTGATGGTTCAATTAATAGCAATGGCCAAAGTGTTGGTGTTGTTTATATATCTCATATGGTACTATTTTTGAAGCCTCATGCCGATTAGAATATTTTCATGCATGATTAATCAAGGCCAAATATGTATTGTTATTTGCATTGAATATTTTACTTGTTATAGGTGCTATACATACTGAGGCTTTCGGTGATTCGTTATGAGTAGTGCAAAAAATATCCAGGGTTTATCAATGTTTTGATGAATCACTTATAGTTTATCTTGGGGTATGTCTAGATGCAAAATTTACCATGGGTTGCTTTAAAATTGTTCGTATATTTAGACATGAAAATTCGAAAGAGTTGGCACATCAAACATCCGGCTACTATGTTAATCATGGTGTATTGCATTTCTCTCAATAGCCGATGCTTCGTCTCGTCAATATAGGTAAGGCCGAACCGAAGTCCACAGCTTCGGCCACTAATGAAACTTTTATGCAGATGAAGTAAGGACTGGAGGAAGTTCATTCTTGATTATCTGCAAAATCCTTGCAAAAGGGAGAATAATATGGTTTGGAGGATGGTTTTGTTCTATCGAACCTTATCACCGGATTGTTATAGAAGCTGGGAAGTTTTCACCCAAGTTTGCATCAAGAGGTTCAAACAAGCAATGGCTGATATATACTTATCGTCCTAAGAACATGCAAAATGGCCGATGGAGTGTTGACATCGTCCTTAGAACAAGCTATGCGCCAAAAAACAGGGGGGCATGTGTTGACACCAGATTTTGGCATGGTTAAAAGCATAATTAAGAAGACCTCAAATGGAAAAGTGCTCAATGTGAGAAAAGTTCCGTATCGTCAAAAGGAGAAACTTTGATATTTGGGCTATGGCCATCCGGTCTCATCTCTAAGGCCGAAGTTAGGTTCGAAGTACTGAGATTTTGTATCCAGAACACTATTCGGCTGATTACACCCTCAAGACTGCCTCGTATGGAAAAATGATCTGCACGGATTGTCTTCGTCTCGTCGAAACTATAGGTTTCGATATAAAAATTGTTCCAATCCGAGTTTATATGTAAAAGTTAAAGCCATCGAAATGCAGCTCTGTCATGAGGCAGAAAATGGCGCGCCCCACCAGGCACCCTGTCTGATGGGTAGCGCGAATAATAGCCTGTTTTACGCAAGCGATTTGACCTTGAAGATGACCTCTAATGAAAAAACGTTCACGATGAAAGTTTTTCGTCTCGTCGAAACAGTCAAGATTACTTTTGGACTCGTTTCCAGCCGACGTCGTTTGCCACCACAAAAAAGACCCGCAAGGTGCAGCCTGTTTAAACCGAACAGTTTTGGAAAGTTCGGATAAAACGAATCCGAATTTGACTAGGGTTTTGGACGTGAATCCAAGCCTTTTCCTTGCACGGGAAGTTCGGCCGCCTCTTATATACCTAAGGGGTGACGGCCGATTGAACAACACACAATCGACAAAATCATCTACCACTTTTTATCTTTTATCTTTTCTCCTTAACCCTAGTTCTTCTTCTTCCTCGTTCTTTGTCTTTTCTTCTTGTTGCAAGGCGGCGAACGTCGAGGCCCTAGGGGCGAGCAGGTCGGCCTAGGGCAGCCCATAGCCGCCGCGCGCCCTGACGGGGTCCCTCCCGGGCGTGTGGGGTTTCGGGTCCTCAAAAGCACCCGCCGGATTGCTTGCGTACCGCGCTTCCGGATGGGTCTCCTTCGATGTGAGCTGCGGTGCATCACCCCGGCGTCGAGGGTACACGGTGACGTCTTCATGCCCAGGTCCACACTGACCGCGAGAAGAAACTCATTCAGATGGATGCTCAGGCTAAATATGAAATTGGTGGCCATCTCTCTCGTGCTCAATTTCTTCGCTATTGTCAGTCTGAAACTGCAAAGGACTTGTGGGACATTCTCAAAAAGATAAATGAGGGTGTTTCAACTCAGTAAGAAGCTCGCATTGATACTCTTTGGGCGAAGTTCAATCGGTTCAAGCGAATCGGAAATGAAAGCTACCAACAAACTTTCGATCATCTGAGTTAGATTGGAAACAAGCTGCAAGGTCTCGGTGCCAAAGATATCACTGATCATGAAGTTCTGAAGAAACTGCTCTAATCTCTCGACAGCTCATTCAACACACTAGTTCCAATGATAAGGGAACGAGCTGATTTCAAAGTTCTCGATTCTACTGATATCATGGAAAGGCTAAACACCCACGAGGAACAAGAAGAAGAAAAGAGAGATCTCTATGGCTCAAGTCATAGCAAAAGTCATGCTCTCAAGGCTGTGGCTGATTCTTCCCCAGAATGAAATGCCGAAGAAGATTCATATGACCCAGAAAGGATCAGCAAACATCTCGCATTAATCACAAAAAGATTCCAGTGCCTTAACAAGAAGAAGCAGTTCCAGAAGAAAGTATTGAGCAACTCTGGCTGTTCAAAATCTTCATCAAAACCTACTGGAGATTACACATGCTTCAAGTGCAAAAAGCCAAGACATTTCATTTTGGAATACCCTCTCTAGGAAGCTGAGATCCGTGCCAGTGGAAGATATGATTCAGGAAACTACCGTGGCAAAGGCAAGAGCAAGAACTACGACTCCGATGATGAGAAGAAAATGAAGAAGTTCTTCAAGAAGAAGGACAGCTCCGCCTCCAAGTCTTCTTCAATATGTTCCTCAAGGAATCCTTCCAAGTCCTCCTCTAATCGCAAGAATACCTCTCGCAAGGCCAAGGCATACATCGGCAAGAAAATGGACTCCGATGAAGAAGAATCATCTAACTCCGAAGAAGCTGATGATACCAATGAAGATTCTGACTCCATCATGGCTGGTATAGCATGTGCCTCCTCCCCTGCAACAAACTTCTTCTAGAATCATTCAAGTGACGATGAATCTCCTGCCTACTGCTTCATGGCCAAAGCTTCGAAAGAAAAGGTATCCTCCAAACATCACAAGGTTCACTCCAGTGATCAATATTCTTCTAATGGGGATGCCATGCTAAACTGATCAAAATTGCTAATATTCAAAAAAACTCTCTTTAGAAAATTCAGAAAATCCTCAGGAAACCTAAAGGATTGTTGGTTGAGGAGATGGAGAAAAATCTATTGTTGACAGAAGAGCATTCCGCTCTCATGTAACGAATGGAAGAACTGTCAAATCATCATGATTTTCTCTCGGCCGACTATGAGAGATTGACTTATGATTACCTGAAAAGGAAACAGGAACTCGAGTCACTGAGAGAGGCTCATGAGGACTTGATCAAAGAAAATTCTCTTCTCACCCAACAACTCAAAGAGAAACCTGGAGTGATTGTACCACTTTCCTTAAAATGCCTTGAACGCAGTAATGCTGAATCAAATGTTGAATCTTCTGTGAATGTTAACCCCCTATCGAGGAAAATGGTTCGGTTTCTGATGAAACTGCTAGGTTTAAGGATCTTATTCAGACTGGAATGTCCAAGCCTCTCAAAGGGCATAAAACCCTTTGTGATGTTATGAAGAAATCCATTCTTCACAAAAATCCTAGGAAAGAAGGTATCGGTTTTGAAAGGAAACTGAATGAGAATGGCTCCTACCGGGAACTTGATCAATATACTCGCACTCTTTGGGTGCCTGCCAAGAGCAAAACGCTCGATCCAGTTTTCTTTCGGCATATGACTCTTCCATCCTGAATACTCTTATGATGATTCTTTGGATAACTATAAGTTGTTCAAAATCCAAAGGGGTGAGGCTGTTGCTTGCGATGTTGGACCAAACAGCAGAAATGGCCCCCCAAAGAAAGCTATATGAGTGCCCAGGAAAACTATCGAAGCATTAGCTGTTACTACTTTACTAACCATGCAAGCAGAAAATGCTCGTTACTTCCTTAAACAAGTTCAACATAACGAGTACATGCATTCCTCTTTCAACCTCTATACTCATTCGTCTGGAAAGAATTTCAATGCCTATTCTTTCGATTATGCTTGCACTTCCTCGAGTAGAAATTATGGTTATCGAAGGAAAGCATATCTTGCTCACACTTTTGTTTCGAAGCCACCTGCAAAGGTGTGGGTGGTTAAGAAAGCCTAATTCTTCTGTAGGAGTATGTTTCCGGGTGTACCAAATGGATAATGGACAGTGGATGCACTAGTCATATGACTAGAGAGAAGTCGTTGTTTGTCGACCCCATTTTGGCGACAACAACAAAGGAAAGGTAATTGGGCTAGGTAAAATTGCTATATCCAAAGACAAGTCCATTGATGGTTTTACTTGTTCAGTCTCTTGGTTTCAATCTCGTGTCAGTTGGCAAGCTTTGTGATCTGGGCATGCTAGTTCTATTCTGTATATCTAAATGCATTGTCTTTATGGCTTCTGACGATTCCTTCGTTTTGGAGGGAAATAGAAAAGGTGGTTTATATATTGTGGATATTTCTAAGGGTCCCTCAGTCCAAACTTGTTTTCTTGCAAAATAAACCGAAGGATGGCTGTGGCACAAGAGACTTGGTCGTGCAGGTATGAGAATTTTGCTGACTCTCGTGAAGAAAAAGCATCTCCATGGCATTCCTGATGTAAAATTCGACAAGAATCGTTTGTGTGCTGCATGTGAGGCCGGTAAATTGGCCAAGAAGCATCACTCAGCAAATACTGTTATGACCACAATAGGACCTCTAGAAATTCTTCATATGGATTTATTCGGTCCACGGAACTATGAAAGTTTCGGAGGCAGTCATTATGGTCTAGTTATTGTTAATGATTTCTCTTGTTACACTTGGGTATTCTTTCTCGAAGACAAAACCTGCACCCAAGGCATCTTCAAAAGATTCGCCAAGAAGGCCCAGAATGAATATGATGTGCGAATTAAGCATGTGAAAAGCGACAATGGTACTGAGTTAAAAATACTCATATCAAAGATTTTCTCGAAGAAAATTGTATAACTCAGGAGTTTTCTGCCGCATACACTCCCCCAACAGAATGGAGTTGTTGAGCGAAAGAATAGAACTCTCATCGTAATGGCGAGAACAATGCTCAGTGAGTGTAAAACTCCTATTCGCTTTTGGGTTGATGCTGTTAACACCGCTTGTCATGTTGTGAATCGTGTTTATCTTCAGAAATTCCTTAAGAAAACATCGTATGAGCTTATCACTGGCAAGAAACCAAATGTTTCTTATTTACGTCTTTTCGGTGCACCTTGCTACATTCGTGACATGAATCATATATAATTCCAAGTTTGCACCTAAGGCACATGAAGGTTTTCTTCTTGGTCATGGCTTGAACTCGCATACTTATCGTGTCTATAACTCTCACCACGGGAAAGTTATCGGAATGGTAAATGTGAGGTTTGATGAATTTAATGGCTCCCAAAAGGAGCACCTGCCTAATCTAATAGATGAACCACCAATTTTGGATGCTATTTGGCAAATGGCCATTGGGAGCATCAGGCTAGTCGAAGGAAATGTACCTAAATCTTCTGATGACGATGCCCCCATGACTCGAAGCAGAACATGCCAAGCCACTGCCGAAGAAAATGCAACTCGGAACACTAATGGCAACCAGAATGCAAATGCCAATCAGAATGACAATTCCAATGAAAATGGCAACCCAAATGCTCATCCTGATGCTGATGCTGAGGAAAATGAAAATCATCATCAAAATGAAAATCCTCACCCATGAGTGGCTAATCGAGTTGATCTGGCATTAATTCTCGAAGATCTCGAGCATCTAGGTTTTCGACCCACAACTCGTTCACGCACTCGTTTAGCTAACTACTGTGGCAATTTCTCCTTTGTCTCATTGGCAGAACCTACCAAGTATGAGGGAGCCATGAATGATCCCGATTGGATGAATGCTATGCAAGAAGAGTTGGTGCAATTCAAATTGAATGATGTATGGGAATTGGTTGACAAACTGAATACTAAGAAGCACAATATCATCTGCACAAAATGGATATTCCGGAATAAGCAAGATGAAAATGGCATTGTTGTGAGAAACAAAGCACGTCTTGTCTCACAAGCGTATACACAGGTAGAAGGTATTGATTTTGGTGAAACTTATGCTCATGTTGCTCGCGTTGAGGTAATTCGTATTCTTCTCGCTTATGCAAACAACAATGATATCCTACTTTATCAAATGGATGTGAAAAGTGCTTTCCTTAATGGTGAAATTTATGAGGAAGTATATGTTAGGCAGCCACCTGGCTTTGAAAACCCTGAGATTCCTAACAAAGTTTTTAGGTTGAAAAAGGCTCTATATGGGCGGAAGCAAGCCCCTTGAGCATGGTATGACACCCTAAAAAGGTTTCTGCTCGGTAAAGGTTCAAGCTAGGATCCACTGATCCCAGTCTTTTCACTCATGTTGTTGATGGTGATCTATTCGTGTGTCAAATTTATGTGGATGATATCATTTTCGGCTGTACTAATAATGCTTTCAGCTTGGAGTTCGGGCGAATGATGTCCGAGAATTATCAAATGTCAATGATGGGTGAACTTATGTTCTTTCTCGGACTGGAAATACGTCAACGGGACAATGGAATTTTCATATGTTAAGAGAAATATCTAATAGCATGTCTGAAGTTCAAAATGCTATATTCCAAACTGAAGGGCTACAAAACTCCAATGCCTACGAATGGTCAGCTGAATGCAGATGTGTACGGTAAAGATTACGATCAGAAAGCTTATCATTCGATGATTGGTTCTTTTCTCTATCTATGTGCGTCCAGACATGATATTATGTTGAGTGTTTGTATGTGTGCTCGTTTTCAAGCTGCACCGAAAGAATCGCATCACCAAGCACTCAAGCGCATTCTGACATATTTGGCTCACACCCCTACCTTAGGTTTATGGTATCCTAAGGGAGCACAGTTTGACCTCATTGAATATTTAGACTCAGATTGGGCTGGTGACCATGTTGACAGCAAATCTACCTCGGGTACATGCCATTTCCTCGATAGATCTTTTGTATCACTACTAGGGAAAACCTTATACACAGCCTCTTAGCGGTAGCGCCGGACAAAACAGTGCGCTACTGCTACTTAGTAGTAGAGTGTTTAAATAAACCGCGCTTCTGCCACTACTTTAGCAATAGCGCGTTGTAGGAAAATGCGCTGCTGCTATGTTTGTACTGGGTGCAGATGGCTAGCCCCACTTAGCAGTAGCGCATATCTGCAACCACCGCTACTGCTATTTTCCATAGCAGTAGCGTGTATTCCTGAAACGCGCTACTACTTACTTACCTTATCCTCACCACGCGCCCGACCCTCTCACTCACTCTCCCTCTCACTCACTCTCGCTTGCGCCGAACCCGTCGTCCACCGCCACCGTTGTCCGCCGTCGCCGCCGCCGCGCTGCTCCTCCATCGAGCAACTCCCTCTGTCCCTCCTCCTCCCTCCTCCCTCCTCCCCTCCCTCCTCCTCCGCCCGTCCTCCTCCCACCG